>NC_053026.1:15958300-15980130 GCF_003073215.2 Triticum urartu
AAATTATCAAAGTATAAGTGTTCTCCCTGAGTATGCACCGTTGCGAAAGTTCTTCGTGCTGAGACACCACGTGATGATCGGGTGTGATAGACTCTACGTTCAAATACAACGGGTGCAAAATAGTTGCACACGCGGAATACTCAGGTTAAACTTGACGAGCCTAGCATATAACAGATATGGCCTCGGAACACGGAGACCGAAAGGTCGAGCGTGAATCATATAGTAGATATGATCAACATAGTGATGTTCACCATTGAAAGTACTCCATCTCACGTGATGATCAGACATGGTTTAGTTGATTTGGATCACGTGATCACTTAGAGGATTAGAGGGATGTCTATGTAAGTTGGAGTTCTTAAGTAATATGATTAATTGAACTTTAATTTATCATGAACTTAGTCCTGGTAGTATTAGCATATCTATGTTGTAGATCAATAGCTCGCGTTTTGCTCCCCTGTTTTATTTTTGATATGTTCCTAGAGAAAACTAAGTTGAAAGATGTTAGTAGCAATGATGCGGATTCGATCCGTGATCTGAGGTTTATCCTCATTGCTGCACGGAATAATTATGTCTTTGATGCACCGCTAGGTGACAAACCTATTGCAGGAGCAGATGGAGATGTTATGAACATTTGGCTAGCTCAATATGATGACTACTTGATAGTTTAGTGCACCATGCTTAAACGCCTTAGAATCGGGACTTCAAAGATGTTTTGAACATCATGGACCATATGAGATGTTCCAGGAGTTGAAGTCAATATTTCAAGAAAATACCCTGTAACGCCCTCGATGCGGCTATATCTCCCACGTGTCGAAGCACGACTTAGAGGCATAACTGCATTGAAAGCAATGTCGCAAGTGAGGTAATCTTCACACAACCCATGTAATACATAAGGGAAAGAGATACATAGTTGTCTTACAATCGCCACTTCACACAATTACATGAATAAAGCATTACAACATCCAGATACAATCAAGGTCCGGCTACGGAACCAAAATAAAAGAAGACTACCCCAAAAGCTACACAGATCCCCGATTGACCCCAACTGGGCTCCACTACTGATCAACTAGAACGAAACAACACAAAGGACAAGATCTTCATCGAGCTCCTCCTGAGCTTGGTTGCATCACCTGCTCAGTAACATCGGCACCTGCAAACTGGTTTTGGAAGTATATGTTAGTCACGGGGACTCAGCAATCTCACACCCTCGCGATCAAGACTATTTAAGCTTATAGGAAGGGTAAAAGTATGAGGTGGAGTTGCAGCAAGCGACTAGCATATATGGTGGCTAATCTATTCGCAAAAGGGAGCGAGAAGAGAAGGCAAAGCACGATCGGGAAACTATGATCAAGAAGTGATCCTAGAACAACCTACGTCAACCATAACTCCAACACCGTGTTCACTTCCCGGACTCCGCCGGAAAGAGACCATCACGGTAACACACGCGGTTGATGTATTTTAATTAAGGTCAACTTCAGGTTTTCTACAACCGGACATTAACAAATTCCCATCTGCCCATAACCGCGGGCACGGCTTTCGAAAGTTCAAATCCCTGCAGGGGTGTCCCAACTTAGCCCATCACAAGCTCTCACGGTCAACGAAGGATATTCCTTCTAGCGGGAAGACCCGATCAGACTCGGAATCCCGGTTACAAGACATCCTCGGCAATGATAAAACAAGTCCAGCAAGACCACCCGCTGTGCCGACAAATCCCGATAGGAGCTGCACATATCTCGTTCTCAGGGCACACCGGATAAGCTAAGCGTACGGGAGCCAACGTAACCCAAGTTGCCAAGGGACGGCCCCGCATGGTGCTCTGGGTTGGACCAACACTTAGAGAAGCACTGGCCCAGGGGGGTTAAAATAAGATGACCCTTGGGCTGGCCGATCCAAGGGAAAGAAAAAGGCTAGGTGGCGAATGGTAAAACCAAGGTTGGGCCTTCCTGGAGGAGTTTTATTCAAGGCGAATTGTTAAGCGGTTCCCATTATAACCCAACCGCGTAAGGAACGCAAAATCCGGGAACATAACACCGATATGACGGAAACTAGGGCGGCAAGAGTGGAACAAAACACCAGGCATAAGGCCGAGCCTTCCACCCTTTACCAAGTATATAGATGCATTAATTAGATAAGATATATTGTGATATCCCAACAAGTAAACATGTTCCAACAAGGAACAACATCTCCATGTTCCAACAAGGAACAAACATCAATCTTCACCTGCAACTAACAACGCTATAAGAGGGGCTGAGCAAAGCGGTAACATAGCCAAACAACGGTTTGCTAGGACAAGGTGGGTTAGAGGCTTGGTTTAACAATATGGGAGGCATGATAAGCAAGTGGTAGGTATCGCAGCATAGGCATAGCAAAAGAGCGAGCAACTAGCAAGCAAAGATAGAAGTGATTTCGAGGGTATGGTCATCTTGCCTGAAATCCCGCGAGGAAGAAGAACGAGTCCATGAAGAAGACAAATGAATGTAGACGAACGGGTCCTCAAAAACGTGACGTTACCGGAACCAACCCGAAGAAGCAAACACCGGAAAGAAGCACACAACATAGTAAACATCCAACACGTGAACATGGTATGATATGCGGTATGCGATGCATATGCAAGATTTGACAAGGAATGATTGAACCTGGCCTCAACTTGGAAATCCAACTGTGCCACTGGAAAGGTGAGGTGATTTCGGTTGAAATCGATATAAAGATCACCGAAAACGGATGCACGGTTTGGAAATGGCAAGCAAAACAAATATGGCACCGGTCTGCGATATACAGCAAGTAGCCATCTAAATGCAACAAGTTAAACATGCTACAACACTCAAACATGGCAACAAAATACATGGCAGGGATCCATTCATCATGCTTGACAAAAGATGAACACTGAGCTACGGCCAATTCATCCATTAACAGGTTCAAACAAGCATGGCAAAAGAGCAATTGGTAAACAGGTTTCAGACTTAGTGAAATTAACACTTGTCTGGAATTTCCGATCAGGTAGCACACTTTGGAGCATGAAAACTAGATGCTACAGGAACTTAACATGGCAAAGCAAGACATGTCATGGAGCTACTCAAAGAGCTTAACAAAAGTTCCTTAGTGATCTTGAGCCAAAAGGGATCAAAAAATACAATTGCAAACATGTGAACATGGCAAAAACATAATCAGATTACAGACTTAGTGAAAAACTGGAGCATGCAAATCTGTTAACAAGTAGGCATGTTTACGAGCTTGATGCACTCACTACAGAGCAAGGCATGACAAACTAAGCATACACCCATCAAGAATACACATTATATAAGCTAGACATGGCAACAACAACAACATAGCATGTACGGATCAACAACAACATCCTCGGCAAAATCGCTAACAAGTAGACAATCTGCCCAGATTCACGAAATAGCAAAAGTAGAGCTCGATTCACTCGAGCTAGGGTGCTCCATAAATGCAAACAAAGACATGGATGGATAGAGCACCACAATATTAAGAAAACATCATTACTGATCATCCTCAAAAGAGGCACGGATCACTAGGAAACAACACGAACATATGTCATATTGATAAAAATAGATCAAGGACTTAGAGAAATTCTAAGTCCCTGAAATCAGCATTAACGAATGCACTACTTTGCAAGCTTGTGCTAGTTACCACACATATCACAAAAATACATGGATAGCACCACTGTAAATATGGCATGGCATATAACAAAACACATGTAGAGCTCAGTGGCATATCATGCACACAATAATCATGGCAAAAATGACAAATAGCTATTTGGTGCAGCAGATCTAACAATTAACTCAAATAGCTCTCTTCCAACAGAATTTCGGGCACCAAAATGAGCTCAAATGAAAATGATGCAATGAGATCAAATGATGCACTCTCTGAGACAAACATTTTGATATGCTACACGCCCAAAACAGAGCAACGGATGCGGAGATACGACATGATGAAATATGCAAATTAATTAGGGTTTCGGGAGAGAAAAGTCAACCCGAGATGCTCAGATCTAGATACAGATCCGGGACGATGCACTGTAGCAGTTCGGGGACGAGCTCGTCGGAAATGGCCGCGGCGGTGGCCGGAGCGGAGCTTGAGGTTGCCGGAGAGTCGGAGATCACCGGATCCGAGGAGGATCCGACCCAGCAAGGTCCGAGGAGGAGGCCGCCGGAGTTTGTGGCGGCGCCGATGCGCGAGGGCGGCGCGGTCGGGTTGGTGGCCGGAGCCGGCGTTGCAGGGCGGTGAGGCCCGAGGCGACCGACGGCGGTGCGGTGAAGGACGCAGGGAGGCGGCGCGTGGTGGAAGACGATGGCTCGGGGCGGCGCGGGAGGAACCGGGCCGCAAGGGCCCGCGGCGTGCCCGCCGGGCCGCGCGGGAGGAGGTGGCCGGCGGAGCCACGTGGCGGCCTAGGAGAGGCTGGAAGCGGCGGCACGGGGACGAGCGAACATGTCCATCCGGTGAGGTTGTGTCCGGCGGCGCGGGGACGAGCGGACATGTCCATCCGGCGAGGTTGTGTCCGGCGGCGCGGAGGGAGTTGGATCTACGATTTCATCCGCGAATTTCTCGGGGGAGGCCACTTATATATAGGTAGAGGGAGCTAGGAGAGTCCAAATGAGGTGCGCTTTGCGGCCACGCGATCGTGATCGAACGACCGAGATGATGGAGGAGGTTTAGGTGGGTTTTGGGCCACTTTGGAGGGGTGTTGGGCTGCAACACACACGAGGCCTTTTCAGTCCCTCTGTTAACCGTTGGAGTATCAAACGAAGTCCAAATGGTATGAAACTTGACAGACGGTCTACCGGTAGAAAACCAAGGCCGCATGACAAGTCTCGGTCCAATCCGAAAATGTTTAACACCCGCACACTAAAAGAGGTAGAAAGGGACACCGGATGACATAGGAGCGCCGGATTGCAAAACGGACAACGGGGAAAATGCTCGGATACCTGAGACGAACATGTATGCAAATGAAATGCACATGATGACATGATATGCAATGCATGACACGCAAGCAATGACAACGCAACAACAATGAATAACTGGAGGACACCTGGCACATCGGTCTCGTGGCATTACACTGTCGGTATTTGTGAGGATGTGCCTGTTGTGGTTGCAAACGTTACTATTTTAACAGACTTTGTTATACTTGATATTCCCGAGGATGATAGTATGTCTATTATTCTTGGAAGACCTTTTCTTAATACTGCAGGGGCTGTTATTGATTGCAACAAAGGCAATGTCACTTTTCATGTTAATGGTAATGAGCATACGGTACACTTTTCGAGGAAACAACCTCAAGTTCATAGTATCAATTCTATTGGAAAAATTCCATCAATTATATTTGGAAGTTTTGAATTTCCTCTCCCTACTGTCAAGAAGAAATATGATATACTTATTATTGGGGATGTGCATATCCCCGTTGAGGTAACTTAGTGTTATTCAAAATTTCTCCGGTTTCATGATCATCGGAATGAGTTTGTTAACAAGACTTGATCAACCTTGTTAGTGCATTCTTTTTATGAGCATGAGATGGATGAAACTAGAAGCACAAACTTCTGTACCCCACTTTTACTTTCTATTATTTATATTAAATAAAGTAAAAATAGTATTTTTCTGTTTGTTTCCTGACTTATCCGTGCAATATAAAAATATCTCGAAAATAAAAGTCCTCAGAATGCCATGCCAATTTAATATGATTTTTTGGGAATATTTGAGGATTTTGAGGCTAACAAATTCCCCCAGTATCATGCTCTCACAAGTTCATTTGTGAGGAGGTTTGAGTATTCATCTTCGCGTAATTCTCCTTCAGTCATGTTTGATCTTTATGACAAATCTTATACCATGGACTTAGAGGATTTCACTTCTGCTTGCGAACTTCCATCATGGAGCAGTATTAGGGATCCCCCTAAATCTGAATTTAGAAACTTTCTTGCTAGTATAACTGTGGGGGAATCCAGAGATATAACACAGGCTACCATAGGGAGCATTCACTTTCCTGCTATACATTATTTTGCTCTTTTCATCGGTAGATGCATAAATGCTAAGGATGAAGCATGTCACATGTGTGTCCCTGATCTCAGCATTCTTAGGAGTGCTGTGTTAGGAGACCAATCTTATCATATGGGAGCCATTGTAGCTCGTAGGTTGCATCATAATAGACATAATGGAGATTTCTTTGGTTGAATCTATGCAACCCGCTTAGCTTATTTTCTTGAAATAGACATTTGTGAGGGTGATATGGAGTTGCCTCCCGCATATTTAGATTATAACTCTATGGCTTCACACCAGTTTGTCGAGAGGCCTCAATCACCTCTCTTATATCGCTTAATTTTTGATAAACGACGTGTTTTCTGTATTACTCTCCCTGCTCTTGCCTTCTTTGATTCACAAACAAAAGGAAGATATATTATTACCAGAGAGGAGGCAGAAGAGTACGAGAGGAGAGCGGAGGCAGCCCGACTCCATGCTGCAGCTCAGCAGGCGATAACCGCTGCACATCAGTATGATCCCAACTATTCCTCCTCGTCACAGTACGACCCCAACAACTATTATTACGGATATCCGCCATGCCAGCCGCGGCCATAGACCAACTTAGGCCAAAAGCCTAAGCTTGGGGGAGTACGTATTTCTCACCGACATTACATTTATGTTCACACACTCATTGCTGGATGTCCGTGCTCATACTTTTCACTGTAATATCCATGCTAGTTTATTTTCTTTTTCCTACTTTCTTCTTGTGTGTTTGTTAAACCTTAAGAAAAAACAAAAAAATTAGTAGTAGTTTATTTTCTACCATAGTAGTAATAATTAAAAAGAAAACCCAAAAATATTTCCCGTTCTTCTTTTGCTTGTTGGGAGCTTTCCCGTGTAAATAGTTTTATTTCTTTTCTTTTCTTTGGGGGTCAGTAGGAGAAGACCATAATTAAATTGTTGAAGTGGCTCTTATATGCATTATTGTTGATTTAACCAAGAGCCCATATTGCCTTGTCTTCTCCTGTTTATTGAATGCTCGCAGATTCCAGCTTAGTCCAATGCACGTACACTCTTATTATTATTCACACCGTTCGTTCATGCAAGTGAAAGGCAATTATGATGATATATGATGGACTGACTGAGATGAGAAAAGCTGGTATGAACTCGACCTCTTTTGTTTTTGTAAATATGATGAGCCCGTCGTTCTTGATTCAGCTTATTATGAATAAACATGTTTGCAATGACAATTAGAGATTAGAGTTGCTTGTGCCATGCTTGATTAGCTATGAGTTATAATGATTTACCTTTGTAATGCCAACATGCTATTAAAATGGTTGTGATGTGGTATGATAGGGTGGTATCCTCCTTTGAACGATTCGAGTGGCTTGACTTGGCACATGTTCACGCATGTAGTTGAAACAAAATCAACATAGCCTCCACGAAATTTATGTTCATGCTGAATTATATCCTGCTCATGCTTGCACTCAGTGTTGATTAATTTTAATGCATGTTCATGACTGTTGTTGCTCTCTAGCTGGTCGCTTCCCAGTCTTTTTCTAGCCTTCACTTGTACTAAGCGGGAATACTGCTTGTGCATCCACCTCCATAAACCCCAAAAGTTATTCCATATGAGTCCACCATACCTTCCTATATGCGGTATCTACCTGCCGTTCCAAGTAAATTTGTATGTGCCAAACTCTAAACCTTCAAATGAAATTCTGTTTTCTATGCTCGAATAGCTCATGTATCAACTAGGGATGTCTATATGTTCCATGCTAGGTGGGTTATTCTCACGAGGAGTGGACTCCGCTCCTCATTCACGAGAAAATGGCTGGTAACCGGGATGCCCAATCCCATGCTTAAATTAAAATAATTGCAAACAAAACTCCCCAGGATTGTTGTTAGTTGGAGGCACCCATTATTTTGGACAAGCCATGGATTGATGTTTGTTGGTGGTGGGGGAGTATAAACTTTACCATTCTGTTTGGGAACCGCCTATAATGTGTGTAGCATGGAAGATATCGAGATCTCTCGGTTGTTATGTTGACAATGAAAGTATGCCACTCAAAATATTATTTATCTCTATTTCAAAAATTGAGCTCTGGCAACTCTAAAAATCCCTGCTTCCCTCTACGAAGGGCCTATCTATTTACTTTTATGTTGAGTCACCACCTTCTTATTAAAAAGCATCAGTTGGAGAGCACTGCTGTCATTTGCATGCATTACTATTAGTTTACATTGAGTATGACTGGATCTCTTTTACCATGAATTACAATGTTTAGTCAGTCCTTGAGCTTCAAAGGTGCTCTGCATTTATGTTTAGCGGTCTCAGAAAGGGCTAGCGAGATACCATCTTGTTATATCATATTATGATTGTTTTGAGAAAGTGTTGTCATCCGAGATTTACTATTATTGCTCGCTAGTTGATTATGCCATTGATATGAGTAAACATGAGACCTAAATGTTATTGTGAATATGGTTAGTTCATAATCTTTGCTGAAAACTTGAATGTTGGCTTTACATATTTACAACAACAAGATTAAACAGAGTTTGTAAAAGTTTTTCTTTATCACTTTCAGTTTGTCAACTGAATTGCTTGAGGACAAGCAAAGGTTTAAGCTTGGGGGAGTTGATACGTCTCCATTGTATCTACTTTCCCAAACACTTTTGACCTTGTTTTGGACTCTAACTTGCATGATTTGAATGGAACTAACCCAGACTGACGCTGTTTTCAATAGAATTGCCATGGTGTTATTTTTGTGCAGAAATAAAAGTTCTAGGAATGACCTAAAACTTCATGGAGAATATATTTGGAATTTATAAAAAATACTGGCGAAAGAATCATCATGAGGGGGCCCACACCCTGTCCACGAGGGTGGTGGTGCGCCCCATGTCTTGTGGGCCCCCTGAGGCTCCACCGACCTCAATTCCAACTCTATATATTCACGTTCGGGGAGAAAAAAATCAGAGAGAAGGATTCATCGCGTTTTACGATACGGAGCCGCCTTCAAGCCCTAATCTCTCAGGAGAGTTGACCTGGAGTCCATTCGGGGCTCCGGAGAGGGGAATCCATCGCCATCGTCATCATCAACCTTCCTCCATCACCAATTTCATGATGCTCGCCGTCGTGCATGAGTAATTCCATCGTAGGCTTGCTGGACGGTGATTGGTTGGATGAGATTTATCATGTAATCAAGTTGGTTTTGTTAGGGTTTGATCCCTAATATCCATTATGTTCTAAGATTGATGTTGCTATGACTTTGCTATGCTTAATGCTTGTCACTAGGGCCCGAGTGCCATGATTTCAGATCTGAACATTTTATGTTTTCATGAATATATGTGAGTTCTTGATCATATTTTGCAAGTCAATAGTCACCTACTATGTGTTATGATCCGGTAACCCCGAAGTGACAATAATCGGGACCACTCCCGTGATGACTATAGTTTGAGGAGTTCATGTATTCACTAAGTGTTAATGCTTTGTTTCGATACTCTATAAAAAGGAGGCCTTAATATCCCTTAGTTTCCAATAGGACCCCGCTGCCACGGGAGGGTAGGACCAAAGATGTCATGCAAGTTCTTTTCCATAAGCACGTATGACTATATTCTGAATGCATGCCTACATTACATTGATGAACTGGAGCTAGTTCTGTGTCACCCTATGTTATAACTTTTGCATGTGGAATAGCATCCGAGATAATTATCCATCACTGATCCATTGCCTACGAGCTTTTCACATATTGATCTTTGCTTAGTTACTTTTATGTTGCCACTGTTACAATCACTACAAAACTGCTACTGTTACTGTTACTTTCGCCACCGTTACCGTTACTTCCGTATTACTTTGCTACTAAATACTTTGCTGCAGATATTAAGTCTTTCAGGTGCGGTTGAATTGACAACTGAACTGTTAATACTTGAGAATATTCTTTGGATCCTCTTGTGTCAAATCAATAAATTTGGGTTGAATACTCTACCCTCAAAAACTGTTGCGATCCCCTATGCTTGTGGGTTATCAGGATCTCATGGGTACAGAAGGTTGCGGCAGTAGAAAAGTGGTTTTGTGGCTCCCCTGGATGTTTTTGGGGTATAAGAGTATATATAGGTGAAAGAATTAGGCCAGGGGAGCTACGAGGGGCCCACGAGGTCGGGGGGCGCGCCCCACCCTTGGGCACGCCCTCCACCCTTGTGGCCGCCTCTAGGCTCCTCTGACTTGTACTCCAAGTCTCCTGGGTGTCTTCTGGTCCAAGAAAAATCATGGCGAAAGTTTTATTCCGTTTGGACTCCGTTTGGTATTCCTTTTCAGCGAAACTCTAAAACAAGGAAAAAACAGAAACTGGCACTGGGCTCTAGGTCAATAGGTTAGTCCCCAAAAATCATATAAAATAGCATACAAAAGCATATAAAACATCCAAAACAGATAATATAATAGCATGGAACAATCAAAAATTATAGATATGTTGGAGACGTATCACGCACAGGAGTGCTCCTCCACCTCGTCTGAGGTGTCAACCATACTCTTCGGACAGCAAAGTCCTTAATAAAGAGATGAGGCTCTGATACCAATTGAAAGGATCGATATGGTTGACTGGAGGGGGTGAATAGGCAACTAACAATTTATCTTTTCTTTACCAAATTAAACTTAGCATCAAAATAGGTTGTCTAGATATGCAACTTAGGTGAGAAACCTATATGATGCAACAACAACTAGCACACAAACAAGCAAGGGATACAATACAATATAAGCTTGCGCAAGTAAAGGTAAGAGAAAACCAAGAGAGGAGCCGGTGGAGACGAGGATGTATTACCGAAGTTCCTTCCCTTTGAGAGGAAGTATGTCTACGTTGGAGTGGTGTGGAGGCACAATGCTCCCCAACAAGCCACTAGGGCCACCGTATTCTCCTCACGCCCTCACACAATGCGGGATGTCGTGATTCCATTATTGGTGCCCTTGGAGGCGGCGACCGAACCTTTACAAACAAGGTTGGGGAAATCTCCACAACTTAATCAGAGGCTCCCAACGACACCATGAAGCTTCACCACAATGGAATATGGCTTTGTGTTGACCTCAACCGTCTAGGGTGCTCAAACACCCAAGAGTAACAAGATCCGCAAGGGATTAGTGGGGGAATCAAATTTCTCTTGGTGGAAGTGTAGATCGGGGCCTTCTCAACCAATCCCTAGAAAATCAACAAGTTTGATTGGCTAGGGAGAGAGATCGGGCGAAAATGGAGCTTTGAGCAACAATGGAGCTTAGGGAGAGAAGAGGTGGTCTTCTTGGGGAAGAAGACCCCCTTTATATAGTGGGGGGAAAGATCCAGCCGTTACCCACTCACTCAGCCTGCGACACGCGGTACTACCGCAAGGGGTTGCGGTACTACCGCTTGACGTCGCGGATCTACCGCTCGCGCGTCATTAACCAGACGAGGCCCTGTTGCATATAGGCACGAGCGGTATAACCGCCGAAGCGGTACTACCGCGCGCCCTAATAACCCACATGTATAGGGGATCGCAACAGTTTTCGAGGGTAAAGTATTCAACCCAAATTTATTGATTCGACACAAGGGGAGCCAAAGAATACTCTCAAGTATTAGTAGCTGAGTTTTCAATTCAACCACACCTGGAAACTTAATATCTGCAGCAAAGTATTTAGTAGCAAAGTAATATGATAGTAGTGATAACGGTAACAAAAGGTAACGGTAGTAAAAGCAATGTTTTTGGTATTTTGTAGTGATGATAGCAATAGCAACGGGAAAGTAAATAAGCGAAGAACAATATATGGAAAGCTCGTAGGCAATCTGAGGGAGTCCTGGATTAGGGGGTGTCCCGATAGCCGGACTATAACCTTTGGCCGGACTCTTGGACTATGAAGATACAAGATTGAAGACTTCGTCCCGTGTCCGGATGGGACTTTCCTTGGCGTGGAAGGCAAGCTTGGCAATACGGATATGTAGATCTCCTCCCATTGTAACCGACTCTTTGTAACCCTAGCCCTCTCCGGTGTCTATATAAACCGGAGGGTTTTAGTCCATAGGAGGAACAACAATCATGCCATAGGCTAGCTTCTAGGGTTTAGCCTCTCTGATCTCGTGGTAGATCTACTCTTATACTACCCATATTGTCAACATTAATCAAGCAGGACGTAGGGTTTTACCTCCATCAAGAGGGCCCGAACTGGGGTAAAACATTGTGTCCCCTGCCTCCTGTTACCATCCGGCCTAGACGCACAGTTCGGGACCCCCTACCCGAGATCCGCCGGTTTTGACACCGACATTGGTGCTTTCATTGAGAGTTCCTCTGTGTCGTCACCTTTAGGCCCGATGGCTCCTCCGATCATCAACAACGATGCGGTCCAGGGTGAGACCTTTCTCCCAGGACAGATCTTTGTGTTCGGCAGCTTTGCACTGCGAGCTAACTCGCTTGGCCTTCTGGAGCAGATTGAAAGCTACGCCCCTGGCCATCAGGCTAGATTTGGAAGTTTGAACTACACAGCCGACATCCGCGGAGACTTGATCTTCGACGGAATTGAGCCACAGTCGGGCGCGCCGCACTGTCACGATGGGTATGACCTAGCTCTGCCGCCGAACAGTACCCTAGAGGCCGCGCCCGCATCAGCTCCGACCCTTAGCTCGGAGCCAACTGCTCCGATCGAGGACGGGTGGCTAGACACCGCCTTGGGGGCTGCAGTCTCAACAGCGATCGAGCCGACCACCAACCTCATCCTCTGCGAAGCCCGTGACTCCAAGGTGCCGGACTCTTCTCCGGACTCCGAACCTTCCGCGCCCCTACCAATCGAATCCGATTGGGCGACGATCATGGAATTCACTGCCGCGGATATCTTTCAGCACTCGCCCTTCGGCACCATTCTGAATTCACTAAGGTCTCTCTCTTTGTTAGGAGAGCCCTGGCCGGACTATGGCCAACAGGATTGGGATGCGGACGACGAAGAAATTCGACGCCCACCACCACCCACTTCGTAGCCACTGTCGATGATTTAACCGACATGCTCGACTTCGACTCCGAAGACATCGACGGTATGGACGACGATGTAGGAGACGAACATGAACCAGCGCCTATAGGGCACTAGAAAGCTACCTCGTCATATGACATATATATGGTGTATACACCCAAAGAAGGCAATGGCGACGGAACAACGGGGGATGACCCCTCCAAGAAGCAACCCAGGCGTCAGCGGCGCCGCTCTAAGTCCCGCCTAAGCAAAAACGGTGATGCCGGCACGGGAGATAATAACACCCCGGACAGTGCCGAAGACAATTCCCTCCAGCAAGATTCAGCACAGGAGGATGGAGAAGCCAGCCCCCCTGAGAGAGCGGCGGACAGAGAAGAAGAGGATGATAATTACATGCCTCCCTCCGAAGACGAGGCAAGCCTCGGCGACGACGAATTTGTCATGCCTGAGGATCCCGTCGAACAAGAGCACTTTAAGCGCAGGCTTATGGCCACGGCGAGTAGCCTTAAGAAAAAACAGCAATAGCTTAGAGCTGATCAAGACTTGCTAGCCGACAGATGGACGGAAGTCCTTGCGGCCGAGGAATACGAACTCGAACGCCCCTCCGAGAGCTAACCAAAGCGCAGGTTGCTACCCCGTGTAGAGGAGGAAGCACTTAAACCTACATCACCAGCGCATGATGCGGCTGACCGGCCACCTCGCGGCCGTGACAGAGAGTCCTCCCGGCCCTCCACTCAAGCTGCACCCCGGCATCGCTCAAAAAATACCAAGGCACTGGGAAATGCGCTAGACCTGCGGGATATGTTGGAAGACAGGGCATGGCAAACAAGATCGATCTACGGATCGCGCGGGCGCCCCACGACACGAGACAATAACCTTCACGCCGGATACAGTAAATCCGGCCGGGCCGAACACAGCAAACAGAGCTCATTTGAGCTACGTCGTGATATAGCCCAGTATAGAGGCGCCGCACACCCACTATGCTTCACATATGAAGTAATGGATCATCAAATCACAGAGGGTTTCAAACCCATAAACATTGAATCATACGATGGCACAACAGATCCTGCGATATGGATCGAGGACTATCTCCTTCATATCCACATGGCCCGTGGCGATGATCTACACGCCATCAAATACCTCCCACTCAAGCTTAAAGGACCAGCTCGGCATTGGCTTAACAGCCTGCCAGCAGAATCAATTGGTTGTTGGGAGGACCTAGAAGTCGCATTCCTCGACAATTTCTAGGGCACTTATGTGCGACCACCAGACGCCGATGACCTGAGCCACATAATTCAGCAGCCAGAAGAATCTGCCAGACAATTCTGGACACGGTTCCTAACCAAGAAAAATCAAATCGTCAACTGTCCGGACACAGAGGCCCTAGCAGCCTTCAAGCATAACATCCGTGACGAGTGGCTTGCCCGGCACCTTGGACAGGAAAAGCCGAAATCTATGGCAGCCCTCAGGACACTCATGACCCGCTTTTGCGCGGGAGAGGACAGCTGGCTGGCTCGTAGCAATAACATGACTAAGAGCCCTGGTAATTCGGATACCAAGGACAGCAATGGCAGGTCGCGTCGCAACAAGCACAAGCGCCGCATTAACAGCGACAACGCTGCAGATACGGCAGTTAATGCCGGATTCAGAGGCTCTAAGCCCGGTCAGCGGAAAAAGCCATTTAAGAGGAACACTCCGGGCCCGTCCAGTTTGGACCGTATACTCGATCGCCCGTGCCAGATACATGGCACCCCCGAAAAACCAGCCAATCACACCAACAGGGATTGTTGGGTGTTCAAGCAGGCCGGCAAGTTAAATGCCGAAAACAGAGACAAGGGGCTGCACAGTGACAAGGACGAAGAGCCCCGGCCGTCGAACAATAGTGGACAGAAGGGCTTCCCCCCACAAGTGCAGATGGTGAACATGATATACGCAACCCACATCCCCAAAAGGGAGCGGAAGCGTGCACTCAGGGACGTATACGCGTTGGAGCCAGTCGCCCCAAAGTTCAACCCATGGTCCTCCTGGCCGATCACTTTTGATCGAAGGGACCACCCCACTAGCATCCGCCATGGCGGATTCGCCGCATTGGTTCTAGACCCAATCATTGACGGATTTCACCTCACTAGAGTCCTTATGGACGGCAGCAGTAGCCTGAACCTACTTTATCAGGATACAGTGCGGAAAATGGGCATAGATCCCTCAAGGATTAAACCCACAAAAATGACCTTTAAAGGCATCATACCAGGTGTAGAGGCCAACTGTACAGGCTCAGTTACACTTGAAGTGGTCTTCGGATCCCCGGATAATTTCCGAAGCGAGGAGTTAATCTTCGACATAGTCCCGTTCCGCAGTGGCTATCACGCACTGCTCGAATGAACCACATTTGCAAAGTTCAATGCGGTGCCGCACTACGCATATCTCAAGCTCAAGATGCCAGGCCCTCGAGGAGTCATTACGGTCAATGGAAACACCGAACGCTCTCTCCGAACGGAGGAGCACACGGCGGCCCTCGCAGCAGAAGTACAAAGCAGCCTCTCAAGGCAATTCTCCAGTCCGGCTATTAAACGTCCGGACACCGTCAAGCGCACCCGGAGTAACCTACAACAAGACCGCCTGGCACGTTCCGAGCAAGCATAGCAATACGGCCCCAACCCCAGCCCTTGCGAAACTGCGAAATCAGTACTACGCGTACATAACTACGCTTTGAAAATACCATGGACATAGGGGGAGGGGCACGACCACGGCACGCCCAAAAATGCGGCTCAACCGCACTAGGGGCTCCTGATTTTGTCATTATTTCCTACTTTCAGGACTCCACTCTTCGGAAGGCTTGTCCGGCAGTACAACCGCCGAACACACGATGCAACAACCAAGGAGGCAGAAAGCTACATCGAATTCCCAGGTGGTCTCTATAACGAGCAAAATACCTGTCTTACATATCGTCTCGCAGCTCGCCCCTGGAGAGGGACATGTCAAATAGTCCCATCTCTTGCTTATCGCACTATTTGTATCATTCTGCTTTCACAGCAGCCTTTTAAAATAAACAATGCTTAGCTTCAGCTTATTATTGCATTCTCTATTCATTTCTTTTTCAATACATATGTTCAGTTATGACATTTAGCACCCATACACTTTGGTACGGTCCATACGCCAGGGGCTCAAGCACCCCATAATACGGCGTGAGAAGTCCGAACACTTTCACAAAGTGCGGCCCTTCGAACTTATAGCATTATATGCATCAGCTCAGAATCATGTCTTTGGTCAATAGTTGGGTTTGCCCGGCTCCCATGTTTTGGTACCTTACGTTCCGCTATATCGGCTAAGGTAGCGCTGGGAGAACTACTGCGATTGTGCCCCGGTTGAGCTGGGCTAAGCACCTCAGTAGAGAAAGCTAAAACTGACTGTCATGATAGGGCGAGAGCTGGTCGCTGTTCGGGAGGTTTCGAGTCCCTAAAGACTTATGCCGCTTAGAGCGAGGAGTCGGCTTTGTCCGGCCTAGGCGTGTATAGCGCCCCGAACTCGGTCTTCCGAACACTAGGGGCTTTGCCGAAATTTAAAATTATAGAATTCTCTGGCTAAGTGAGAGTGATAACGCGTTATAGTCCGATTGCCTTGTTCGTTGTGCTGAGCACCTCCCTCGAAGGACCCCAAGAATGGGAAAAAGAGTGCTCAGGTTTATCCCGAACACCCCAGCACTCGTGGCATGGGGGCAGAAGCCGACGACTCGCCATCTCTCAGACTCGATAAACGGCCGCATAGAAGGTAATATTTTAAATTAAAACAAGCGTTGCATAGCGCATATGAACAAGTTTTCAGCGCACAGGATAAAACGAACAAGTTCACTCAAATATTACATCTTTGGAACATTCGTCCGCCACAAGGCGGGCGCCCTTTAGGACGCCCTCATAACACATCTCGGGGTGGCGATGCTCCTTGCCCTGCGGTGGCCCGTCCTTCACAAGCTTCTCCGCATCCATCTTGCCCCAGTGCACTTTAGCACGGGCAAGCGCCCTACGGGCACCTTTGATGCAGACGGAGCGCTTGACGACTTCAAGCCACGGACAGGCATCCACCAGCCGCCTCACCAGCCCGAAGTAGCTCCCAGGCAGGGCATCTCCAGGCCACAGCTGAACTATAAGGCCCTTCATGGCCTGTTCGGCCACCTTATGGAGCTCGACCAGTTGCTTCAGCTAGTCGCTCAAGGGCACCGAGTGTCCGGCCTCAGCATACTGAGACTAGAACACCTTCTCCGTCGAGCTGCCCTCCTCGGCCCGGTAGAAGGCGGTGGCATCTGACACGCTACGGGGCAAATCTGCAAATGCTCCTGGAGAGCTCTGGATTCGGGTAAGTAACAAGTAATTCACTTTCACGTGCTTGCTTTGCATAAAGAATGCCTTACCCGCCGCTATCTTCTGCATCGCCTCAACTTCCTGGAGGGCTTTCTGGGCTTCGGCCTTGGCAGACTTGGCGCTTTTAAGGGCCGCCGCGAGCTCGGACTCTCGCGTCTTTGAGTCAAGCTCCAAACTCTCATGTTTTTTCATAAGAGCCTAGAGCCCTTGCTGCACCTCGCCAACCCGCGCCTCATGTTTCTCCCGCTCGGTGCGCTCCATCGCCGCCTTCTTTTCGGCCTTGGAAAGCGCTTGCTTAAGGGTCGCCACCTCAGTTGTGGCCCCTAGGACACCAATAGCAATCCTGCCATCTTTTGCAACTGCATCTTTTTACATATACTCCACAAGGTATTACTTACCTTCTTTTTCCTCGAGCTCCTTTTTAGCAAGGCCGAGCTCTTGCTCGGACTGCTCGAGGCTCTGCTTCAGCGCATCCACCTCCGCAGTCAGTGCGGCAGAGGCCAGCAGCGAAGCCTGCATACGCATATTGACTTAATTATGTTAGACTCCTGCGAATGTTGTTAGATCCTCTATTCGGCTTTTCTTTCCGAACGCCAAACAGAGCATCAGGGGCTACAGTCTATGTGGTAATATTTTCACATATTTTTCACATACCTCAAAGCCTATTAGCAGGCTGGCACAGGCTTCAGTCAGCCCGCTTTTGGCGGACTGAACCTTCTAGATCACCGCACTCATAATAGTGCGGTGCTCCACGTCGATGGAGGTGCCGTTAAGCACCTCCAGCAAATTATCCGGTGCCTCCGGTTGGATGCAGGTCACTGGCGTCGTAGGCTTGCCCTTCTTACTACAGGGCCGCCTGCCGGACTCCGGAACCATTGAAGGTTCCGGTGCGGTGTTCGGCCCAGGGCCGGACTTGGAGCCCTTGGGGTTTTTTTCGCCTTTGCGCCTGGAGTCCGGGAGGTCGCCTTGCGGCGCCTCCAGGACCACCTCCTCCTGGCTTGGAACCTCTTGGGACAGCACCTCAGCGTCGTCCGTAGGGCGGGGGGAGGTAGCGGTCGGAAGTGAAAAACTATTCACGTCCGACGAATCCAGGGAGCCGCTCGACGACACGTCGAGCCGGGCTTTGGGCGGACTGCATAATTATATTCGGCGTCAGGAGAAGTTGTGCAATACAGGAACACCATGAGTCACTTAGGTATCCGAATACTTATGATTTTGCCAGGGACTTGGCCCTGAGCGGCCACTCCTCTTCACCGTCGTCGGTGTTGGTGGAGTAGTCCGTAGGGAGGGTCCTCCCTTTCTTGGACCCTCCGGCCTCCCCAGTTGGGGCGGCCTTCCTTTTCTTTTCTGCCCCTGCTGGGGAAGAAACCTCTCTTTCCTCCTCCTCGTCTTCATGGGAGGAGTGCGCCTCGGAGTCATCGGACGATGAGTTCGACTCCACCGGGCGCCGGGAACCCTTCCGGGTTCCCGTGGCCTTCTTCTTGGCCTTCTTCTCCGGCACCACGTAAGGTGCCGGAACCAGCAGCTCCGCCAAGCGGGCGTCCACTGGATCTTCGGGTAAAGGAGCCGGACAGTTGATCTGTTCGGCCGTCCTCTGCCAGTCCTGTCAAAGGCATGGGGGCTTAGATCCCGCATAGAGTCAAACTATGAAAGACAAATATCCTATAAGAGGTAAAAACAGCTTACCGCGTTGGCTTGACACTGCGCTCTGAATCCGCGATCCTCGGTAGCGGATGCGGGAGCCTTGGCGCCCTTGAATAGCACCTTCCAAGCATCTTCGTACGTTGTGTCGAAGAGCCTGCTCAGAGTTCGATGCTGGGCCGGGTTGAACTCCCACAAGCTGAAATCCCGTTGTTGGCACAGGAGGATCCGGCGGATGAGCATGACCTGGACTACGTTAACAAGTTTGAGCTTCTTGCTCACCATGTTTTGGACGCATGTTTGGAGTCCGGTCAGCTCTCCTTTTTTACCCCACGGCAGGCCCTTCTCTTTCCAGGAGGTGAGCCGCGTAGGGATTCCGGATCGGAACTCGGGGGCTGCGACCCATTCAGGGTCACGCGGCTCGGTGATGTAGAACCACCCCGATTGCCACCCCTCTATGGTCTCCACGAAGGAGCCCTCGAGCCATAGGACGTTGGGCATCTTGCCCACCATGGCGCCTCCTCACTCCACCTGGCGGCCGCCCACTACCTTCGGCTTGACATTGAAGGTCTTCAGCCATAGGCCGAAGTGGGGCTGGATGCAGAGGAAGGCCTCGCACACGACGATGAACGCCGAGATGTTGAGGATGAAGTTCGGGGCCAGATCGTGGAAGTCCAGGCCGTAGTAGAACATGAGTCCCCGGACAAACGGGTGGAGAGGGAAGCCTAGTCCACGGAGGAAATGGGTGAGGAACACCACCCTCTCATGGGGCCTGGGGGTGGGGATGAGCTGCCCCTCGTCTGGGAGCCGGTGTGCGATGTCGTCAGACAAGTATCCGGCTTTCCTCAGCTTCTTGATGTGTCCCTCCATAATGGAGGAGACCATCCACTTGCCTCCCGCTCCGGACATGGCTGGAGAAGGTTGAGGTGGGGAATGCGGACTTGGGCGTTGGAGCTTGAGTGCGCGAAAATGGATGAGCAAAGGAGGAAGAAGGCGTGGATGGAAAGGCGGATCCTTATCCCCTTATATGGGCAGACGAAACTATGCGTCCCCACCAGCCTGGTAGAACTCGCTTATCTCCCAAGCGCCGTAATCAATGGCACGGCTGGGTTACCCACGCTCGTATTGATGAGAATCCCGGGATAAGGGGACACGATCTCTGCTTCGGCAAGACGTGCCAAGGAAACCGCCTCGCAAAACACACTGAGGTGGGACAGTAAAAACGATTCAAATAAAGGCTTGGCTGTGGCGTGATTACACGCTACGGAACACGTCAACAGATTAGATTTGTGTAAATATTATTCTCTCTATGGCAGTATGTGGAACTTATTTTGCAGAGTCGGACACTATCCTCATGTTCAAAATCTTCTATGAAGTATTCGGAGGAGGAACCCGCCTTGCAATGTCGAAGATAATCTGCACGCCAGACTCATCGTCATTGAAGCCTGATTCAGGGGCTACTGAGGGAGTCCTGGATTAGGGGGTGTCTGGATAGCCGGACTATAACCTTTGGCCAGACTCTTGGACTATGAAGATACAAGATTGAAGACTTCATCCCGTGTCCTGATGGGACTTTCCTTGGCGTGGAAGGCAAGCTTGGCAATACGGATATGTAGATCTCCTCCCATTGTAACCGACTCTGTGTAACCCTAGCCCTCTCCGGTGTCTATATAAACCGGAGGGTTTTAGTCCATAGGAGGAACAACAATCATACCATAGGCTAGCTTCTAGGGTTTAGCCTCTCTGATCTCGTGGTAGATATACTCTTGTACTACCCATATCATCAATATTAATCAAGCAGGACGTAGGGTTTTACCTCCATCAAGAGGGCCTGAACCTGGGTAAAACATTGTGTCCCCTGCCTCCTGTTACCATCCGGCCTAGACGCACAGCTCGGGACCCCCTACCCGAGATCCGCCGGTTTTGACACCGACACAATGGATCAGTGATGGAGAATTATGCCAGATGCGGTTCATCATGTAACAGTCATAACCTAGGCTGACACAGAACTAGCTCCAGTTCATTGATATAATGTAGGCATGTATTCCGAACATAGTCATACGTGCTTATGGAAAAGAACTTGCATGACATCTTTTGTCCTACCCTCCCATGGCAGCGGGGTCCTTACGGAAACTAAGGGATATTAAGGCCTCCTTTTAATAGAGAACCGGAACAAAGCATTAACACATAGTGAATACATGAACTCCTCAAACTACGGTCATCACCGGTAAGTATCCCGATTCTTGTCACTTCGGGGTTAACGGATCATAACACTTAATAGGTAACTATAGACTTGCAAGATAGGATCAAGAACACTCATATATTGATGAAAACATAATAGGTTCAGATCTGAAATCATGGCACTCGGGCCCTAGTGACAAGCATTAAGCATAGCAAAGTCATATCAATTTCAGAACATAGTGGATACTAGGGATCAAACCCTAACAAAACTAACTCGATTACATGATAGATCTCATCCAACCCATCACCGTCCAGCAAGCCTACGATGAAATTACTCAAGCACAGCGGTGAGCATCATGAAATTAGTGACGGAGGATGGTTGATGATGACGATGGCGACGGATTCCCCTCTCCGGAGCCCCGAACGGACTCCAGACCAGCCCTCCTGAGAGGTTTTAGGGCTTGGTGGCGGCTCTGTATCGTAAAACGTGATGATTTCTTCTCTTTGATTTTTTTCTCCCAGAAACACAATATATGGAGTTGGTGTCAGCGAGGCAACAGGGGGCCCATGAGGTAGGGGGCGCACCCCCCACCCTCGTGGGCAGGTGGTGGGCCCCCTGGCCTTCATCTTTTGCAGGTATTTTTCATGTTTTCTGAAAAGTTGCTCCGTGAAGTTTCAGGTCATTCCGAGAACGTTTGCTCCTGCACATAAATAAC
>NC_053026.1:15981130-16078489 GCF_003073215.2 Triticum urartu
CATGAATATTACCTTGGGGTTCCTTGGGCATCCCAAAGCTTAGTCTCTTTCCACTCCTTATTCCATAGTCCATCAAATCTTTACCCAAAACTTGAAAACTTCACAACACAAAACTCAACAGAAAACTCGTAAGCTCCGTTAGCATAAGAAAATAAAACCACCACTTAGGTAATGTTGTGAAATCATTATAAATTCATATTGGTGTAATATCTACTGTATTCCAACTTCTCTATGGTTCATACCCTCCGATACTACTCATAGATTCATCAAAATAAGCAAACAACACATAGAAAACAGAATCTGTGAAAAACAGAACATTCTATATTAATCTGTACCAAACGTATACTTCTAGAACTCTAAAAATTATGAAATAAATTGGTGGACCTGAGTAATTTATCTATTTATCATATGCAAAAAGAATCAACCTAAAAGCACTCTCCAATAAAAATGGAAGCTAATCTCGTGATAGCTAAAGTTTCTATTTTTTTACAGCAAGATCACAAAGACTTCACCCAAGTCTTCCCAAAGGTACTACTTGGCACAAACAATAATTAAAACATAAAAACACATCTAAACAGTGGCTAGATGAATTATTTATTACTAAATAGGAGCAAAAGAAAACAACAAAAATAAAATTGGGTTGCCTCCCAACAAGCGCTAACGTTTAACGCCCCTAGCTAGGCATGATGATTTCAATGATGCTCACATAAAAAATAAGAATTGAAACATAAATAGAGCATCATGAAGAATATGACTAGCACAATTAAGTCTAACCCACTTCCTATTCATCGGGATTTTGTGAGCAAACAACTTATGGGAACAATAATCAACTAGCATAGGAAGGCAAAACAAGCATAACTTTAAACTTTTAAGCACGTAGAGAGGAAACTTAATATTATTGCAATTCCTACAAGCATATTTTCCTCCCTCATAATAATTTTCAGTAGAATAATGAATGAATTCAACAATATAACTATCACATAAAGCATTATTTTCATGATCTACAAGCATAGAAATTTTATTACTCTCCACATAAGCAAAATTCTTCTCATTCGGAATGGAGGGAGTATCGAATACTATAAATTGTTTCCACATTAAAAGAGTAATGTTCAGAAAAAGGGTGATCATAATCATGACAAGTTTTATAAATATGATCATCAGTTATTTTTATAGCATAAGTGTCATCATAATAATCAACATAAATAGGAGGCATGCTATCATCATAATAAATTTTCTCATCAAAACTTGGGAGGCAAAAAATATCATCTTCATTAAACATAGCATCCCCAAGCTTGGGCCTCTTCATATCATAAGCATAATCACTCTCATCATTAATAGTATGGATAGCACCAATAGTATAGCAATTATCATCACCACAATGACTAATAGGAGCAACATCATTTGGGAGGGATACCTTTCTACCTTTGCTTATCTGTCTTTTCTTTTTCTTCTTCACATCATGTGTGGGTTTAACCATCTCTTTTGAGCTCCTTATTAATGAGATTGGTTGAATAGAAAGATTCTCCTCGTTACCTGATTCATCATAAGAAATAATAAGAGGATATTGGGAAGTCTCTTCCCTTTCATTAGTATTCTCTTCATCTTCTATTTGTTTTCTTTTCTTTATGTAATTGGCAATATAAGGATTTTCAATGCAATTCACCGCACAATATATAAAAATTTCCTATAGATCAAAATCAAGAACTTTATCAAGGACAAATTATGGAAGATCCTTAGTTATACGTTTCATTCCTTCATAACCCAAAAGCAAACTAAGTTCATTATGATTTGCAAGGGAAATCAAGTCATCACAATTTTTGGACACGACACAATCATGAAACAATTTGCATTGGGGATTTAAATGAGCACGTTCATTGCAAATTTCACAAGGATGGCAAAGAAATTTTAAATTTTCAGCACAAGCATCTAGCCTCTCTTGCAACCATTTAGTTTCTAAATACTTATGCCTCTTGCAAAATCTATCTTCCCTATTTGGTGTGTACTTGCAAACTCTATGCACTCCACAAAAATTGACATGCTTATAAGAGACATTTTCATCACGACTAGTGCAATCATCATTAGTACTATGGATATTCAAAGAGTTCATACTAACAACATTGCAGTCATGCTCATCATTCAAAGATTTAGTGCCAAACATTCTAATGCATTCTTCCTCTAGCAATTGAGCACAATTATCAGAATCCTTATTTTCATGAAAGATATTAAAAAGAAGAAGCATATGAGGCACCCTCAATTCCATTTTTTGTAGTTTTCTTTTATAAACTGAACTAGTGATAAAACAAGAAACTAAAATATCAATTGCAAGATATAAATATATACCTTCAAGCACTCACCTCCCCGGCAACGCCGCCAGAAACTGCTTGATGTCTACTACAGAACCTTCTTCTTGCAGACGTTGTTGGGTCTCCAAGTGCAGAGGTTTGTAGGACAGTAGCACATTTCCCTCAAGTGGATGACCTAAGGTTTATCAATCCGTGGGAGGTGTAGGATGAAGATGGTCTCTCTCAAACAACCCTACAACCAAGTAACAAAGAGTCTCTTGTGTCCCCAACACACCCAATACAATGGTAAATTGTATAGGTGCATTAGTTCGGCAAAGAGATGGTGATACAAGTGCAGTATGGATGATAGGTATAGGTATTTGTAATCTGAAAATACTAAAAAAACAAGGTAGCAAGCGATAAAAGTGAGCGTAAATGGTATTGCAATGCTAGGAAACAAGGCCTAGGGTTCATACTTTCACTAGTGCAAGTTCACTCAACAATAATAACATAACTAGATCATATAACTATCCTTCAACATGCAACAAAGAGTCACTCCGAAGTCACTAATAGCGGATAACAAACAAAGAGATTATGGTAGGGTACGAAACCACCTCAAAGTTGTTCTTTCTGATCGATATTCAAGAGTCCGTAGTAAAATAACACGAAGCTATTCTTTCCATTCAATCTATCCTAGAGTTCGTACTAGAATAACACCTTAAGACACAAATCAACCAAAACCCTAACGTCACATAGATACTCAATGTCACCTCAGGTATCCGCGGGTATGATTATACGATATGCATCACACAATCTCAGATTCATCTATTCAACCAACACAAAGTACTTCAAAGAGTGCCCCAAAGTTTCTACCAGAGAGTCAAGATGAAAACGTGTGCCAACCCCTATGCATAGGTTCATGGGCGGAACCTGCAAGTTGATCACCAAAACATACATCAAGTGAATCAATAGAATAACCCATTGTCACCACGGTTATCCCACGCAAGACATACATCAAGTGTTCTCAAATCCTTAAAGACTCAATCCGATAAGATAACTTCAAAGGGAAAACTCAATCCATTACAAGAGAGTAGAGGGGGAGAAACATCATAAGATCCAACTATAATAGCAAAGCTCGCGATACATCAAGATCGTACCACCTCAAGAACACGAGAGAGAGAGAGAGAGATCAAACACATAGCTACTGGTACATACCCTCAGCCCCAAGGGAGAACTACTCGCTCCTCGTCATGCAGAGCGTCAGGATGATGGAGACACAAATCAACCAAAACCCTAATGTCACCTAGATACTCCAATGTCACCTCAAGTATCCGTGGGTATGATTATACGATATGCATCACACAATCTTAGCTTCATCTATTTGAACCAACACAAAGTACTTCAAAGAGTGCCCCAATGTTTCTACCGGAGAGTCAAGATGAAAAACGTGTGCTAACCCCTATGCATAAGTTCACGAGGTCACGGAACCCGCAGGTTGATCACCAAAACATACATCAAGTAGATCACGTGATATCCCATTGTCACCACAGATAAGCACATGCTAGACATACATCAAGTGTTCTCAAATCCTTAATGACTCAATCCGATAAGATAACTTCAAAGGGAAAACTCAATCCATTACAAGAGAGTAGAGGGGGAGAAACATCATAAGATCCAACTATAATAGGAAAGCTCGCGATACATCAAGATCGTGCCAAATCAAGAACACGAGAGAGAGAGAGAGGGAGAGAGATCAAACACATAGCTACTAGTACATACCCTCAGCCTCGAGGGTGAACTTCACCCTCCTCATTGTGGAGAGCACCGGGATGATGAAGATGGCCACCGGAGAGGGATCCCCCTCCGGCAGGGTGCCGGAACAGGGTCCCGATTGGTTTTTAATGGCTAAAGAGGCTTGCGGCGGCGGAACTCCTGATCTAGGTTATGTTCTGGAAGTTTGGGTATACATAAGAGGTTTTGGTGTTGGAAACAAGTCAGGGGGGTCTCCGAGGCGGCCACGAGGTAGGGGGCGCACCCAGGAGGGGAGGGCGCGCCCCCCACCCTCGTGGGTGCCTCGGGACTCTTCTGGCCCATCTCCGCTGCTCCATGGGCTTCTTCTGGTCCAAAAACGATCTCTGTGAAATTTCAGGTCAATTGGGCTCCGTTTGGTTTTCCTTTTCTGTCGGGACCCCGATCCTAAGTCACACCGATCTAGCATGTAGCACAGCATATCACTTTGCGGCCTCACGCACGGTATTCCCACGGGTGCCACCTTACCTGGCCCTGGACCGTTTGCGCCTTTTGGCTCACGTATATGATAGTGTCACTAGATCCATATGACAAAGAACCCAGGCCGACATGGCTAGTCGTGAATCCAAAGCGGCACTAACTCATGAGGACAGGCATACATGAATCACATCGAGCATGTCGGTCATCAATGTGTGAATCCGGGATGTAGCACTGGGCTAACAGGACTCCGGATGTCACCGCGTGACATTTCCCCGAAGGGACAGACACAGGAACGAAGTGAAACACATGCCGGCCAGTCAATTGTCCTGAGCAGTAGTGCTGGGCTAGCAGGACTCCGTTAAACCGGGCTGTAGTGGACTACTATGGCCAAAGGAAGCACTAGACTACATTTCCCCATAGGAGAGGCTGCCAAGGATAAACAACCAGATTGTCGGATCCCACGCATAGCAATACAAGTTACACGTACGCATAACATGCAAGTATGTACTGTACAACATGGCATCACAACATAACGCAAAATCATATAGATAAAGGCTCAGAAGAGCCACATAGCATAAATACAAACAGGGGTCACATGACCCATCATTCAGAGCATACAAGCAACAAGCGGAAGCATTACATGTCTGAGTATAGACAACTACAAAAGAAAAAGGCCGAGAAGCCTGACTATCTACCAGTCCCTCCAAGGTACAAGATCGTAGCTGAGGTAACAAGCTACTCGTCGAAGTCCAATTGGTACTACTAGTGAGACTGATGTCTCATCTGCAAAACATAAATAAAGCAAACGTGAGTACAAAGGTAGTTAGCAAGACTTACATCAGATCTTATCATATATGCATTTGTATCAAGAAGGTAATGTGGGGTTTAGTTGCAGCAAGCCAGCTTTGACTCAGTGGCTATCCTGTTCTACGACTATGAGAAACTTCTTTGAGGTGAGGCAGCGCACACGAGTCCACTAATCACCACATCGATGCACTACTATGGATTCATCCCCGTCTCTCTATGAGGAGGCCATCCATAGCACTCAAACTTATCTTGAGCATTTTAGGGTATCCACTTTAAGTTGTCTATCTACCACGTAAGCATCCAAGAAGTCCATAACCGAGGACACGGCTATTCGAATAGATCATGATAACCCTGCAGGGGTGTACTTCATCACACACGCTCTCACCACTTATCACCATGTACACGTCATGTATCTCGGCAACCTTCAAGCGGAAGCCTGGCGAGGGTGTCGGCCACTACCTGACTAACCACGCAAGACTCTAGTCCAGGTTTATCGCCTATTCGGGTTCCATCCGCAAGGAGATTCGGCCGAGGTTTCGCTCACGGCCCCAAACGATGTGTACAGGGTTCCCGAGCCCACCATCCGGGTGCCACTCGGTACACCGTGCCACGTGTGCCTAGTCTGTCCCGAGCCCACCCTGCCGGGTGCCACTCGGTAGAAAAATAGCACTACCTACAAACAGCAGAAACTATTTGCAACTCCTGGACAGAGCTCAAGGCAGTTAATAAGTCGAGAGAGCTTGGAGCACCTGGAGCCCAATGTGTGGCAGTAGCTAGTCATTGGACAACTTACACAGAACTTAGTTCTTAAGGACGGTCCCAATGAGACAACCCACCATGTACTCCTACATGGCCTCTCACCGCTACCTTTACCAAATCGTGTTCACACGCTTAACTCGCGGCACCAGAACATATCATAACACTCCAATTCATTCCCGATGAATCAGACCTGACACAACTCTAAGCAATAGCAGGCATGGCATGGTAGGAACACAACAAGGCTCAAACAACTCCTACACATGCTAGTGGGTTTTAACTATTTACTGTGGCAATGACCGGTCATGCAGAGGAAAGGGTTCAACTACCGCAGCATAAAGTAGTAGTTGAATCGTTGTTGTCCTAATGCAATAAGTGAGAGCAGGAGCGAGAGAGTAGGATTTTATCGGAATGAACAAGGAGGGTTTGCTTGCCTGGTAGATCAACAAGGAAGGCACCGCTCCTCAGACAGGTACTCTGGAACGGTCTCCGGAGCAGTACCTATCAAGAAGGAACGGTGTCAACAATCAATACACAAGCATATGCAACAATATGATGCATGAACATGGCATGAATATATGATGCTGTTTGAGCTAATGCAACTAGTATTCAACTGGAATGAAGTCCATTTGAACCAAGGGTTCAAATGCAACTCCAAATTAAGCTCTTATATATGCCATTTATATGTTTTCACCTATACAGCAGGTATAAGTTGTTTTGTCATGCATGAAAATGGTACAGATGGATAGATTGAATTTTTCTGATAGTTTTTCATATATAAATTATTTCAATCTGAGCTACGGTTGAATTTCTATGATTTTTTGAAGTTTAGAACATTTTCTGGAATTTCCTGATTAATTTTAAACCAGAAAATGAATAACTGCATCAGCCTGACGTCAGCGTGACGTCAGCGAGTCAACGGGTCGGTCCAGGTCAAACCTGACCAGTGGGACCCATATGTCAATGTCTAACTAACTAATCTAGTTTAGTTAGTGGCCTCGGGCCCACATGTCAGTATCAGGTTTAGTTAAATGGTGATTAGCCTTAAGCTAATCACCTGACCCATGGGGCCCACCTGACGGGCCCGCGAGGTCAAAGGCGTCAAACACGGTCAGCCCACCGGTGTTTAGCCGCCGGCGAGGTAGGACGCGGCGGAGGCCTCAGATTTGGTCCTCCAGTGACCATTTGGGCGGCGGAGGCCACGAGCGAGGAGCCAGAGCTTGTCCGCGTCTTCTGGGGTAAGTGGAAGAGGCAGGGATGGCTGGAGCTCACCGGAATCAAGCTCGAGGCGGCGGCCGGAGATCGGGGCAGGTGCGGGCGCATGGTTGCGGTGCACGTGGAGGCGAGCGGAGAGGCTCTACGGGCTCCTAGCGTCACCAGGAGCACGGTGACGCGCACGGGTGCGGCTGGCTCGGCCCCTGGCCACGGTGGCTCCGTGGCTGGCGGCGAGGAGCTATGGTGACGACGGGAAAAGGGGCTACGGCGTGCAGGCGGCTAAATGGAGAGAGGGAGGAGAAGCAGCTGCTCACAGCGGTCTCGGTGGGCTTGACGGCGAGCTCGGGGATGCACTGAAGACGGCGAGGCGGCGATGGGGATCCACGGCGGCCGGAGATGAAGATAGCGGCGATGAAGGCGCTCCAGGGCCTCCCGAGGCGCATGGCTCGACGGAGAGCTTCAGGGCGAGGTGGCGGAGCTTCTGGACTCGAAGAGAGGGCGAGGGGGAGGCGGTGGCTGGCGTCGGCCAGTCAGCTGGGCCGAGCTGCTGGGCCGATCTGGTAAGTGGCCCAGGTAGGTCTCTCTCCCTTTTCTGTTTCCTTTTCTATTTTTCTGACATTTGTTTTGATTTAATAAAAATACTAAACCAATTTATTTTCTTCTGAAAATTAATGTAGGAACTTAATTGGATTATTCCAAAGCCCCACAGTAAAAATCAGAATTATTGAACAATATTTCATATATATAAAAAATATTTATCCAATGCAAATAATTACTGGATTAATTCGAAATGGCCAAAATAAATATTTGTGAGCTCCTAAAAATATTGGTTTGATTTTTATCTCTGTCCAATATTTTCAGAGAGCAACATGAACATTTTCTTGGAGCCTTTTGGAGCACTTTTTATTTGGGTTATTTTCAGAAATGATTTTGAGGGTTTCACAAATCCCCATTTCAAATTTAAATGGAGTTTAAACATGATGCAAGCATGAAGGGCTAGCCTAGGTCATACCAGAACTAGGGATGTGACAACTCACCCCCACTCGAAGAAATCTCGTCCCGAGATTCAGGAGTCGGCGGGAAGAAAGCGGGGTACTCCAGTCGAAGACGATCTTCACACTCCCAAGTAGCTTCTCTCTCAGAATGATGAGACCTCTGAACCTTGAGAAAGTTGATGTTATGACCTCGGGTGACACGCTCTGCTTGATCAAGGATACATACATGGTACTCTCAATAAGTAAGGTTATCTTGGAGATCAAGCGTTTCGTGGTCCACTTCGTGGATGGGATCCGAGAAGCAACGCCTGAGTTGAGAGACGTGGAAGACATCATGAACTCAAGAAAGATGTGGTGGTAGTTCCAACTGGTAGGCAACCTCTCCTCGTTTAGCGAGAATGAGAAAGGGACCAATGTAACGAGGAGCCAACTTGCCCTTGATACCAAATCGATGGGTACCCTTCAAAGGGGTAACCCAAAGGTAAGCTTTGTCGCCAATTTCATAAGCCACTTCCTTATGACGACGATCATACTGGCTCTTTTGACGAGATTGGGAGGTTTTCAAATTCTCACGAACGATGCGAACCTGCTCTTCTGCCTCTTGGATCATATCCGGTCCAAAGAATTGTCTTTCACCGGTTTCTGACCAGTTCAAAGGTGTTCGACATCTTCGTCCATACAGAACCTCAAAAGGAGCTTTCTTGAGGCTAGATTGGTAGCTATTGTTATAAGCAAACTCGGCGAAGGGAATACACTTCTCCCAATCCATACCGAATGAAATAACACAAGCTCTAAGCATGTCTTCAAGAATTTGGTTGACCCTTTCCACCTGACCACTTGATTGAGGGTGGAAAGCGGTACTGAAGGAAAGATGGGTGCCCATGGCAGTTTGGAAACTCTCCCAGAAATGAGAAATGAAAAGACTACCACGGTCTGAATCGATCTCTAGTGGAACACCATGAAGTGACACTATTCGAGAAATATATAAGTCAGCGAGCTGACTAGCAGTGATACTCTCTCGAACAGGTAGGAAGTGAGCCACTTTGGAAAGACGATCAATGACTACGAAGATAGCATTATTCCCTTTCTTGGTCCTGGGAAAGCCGGTGATGAATTCCATACCAACTTTATCCCATTTCCATTCAGGAATAGCTAAAAGGTTGAAGGGTGCCAGCAGGCCTTTGATGCTCTGCCTTAACGCGACGACAAACGTCACAGTTAGCAATAAACTGAGCAATTTCTCTCTTCATCCTAGTCCACCAGAACCTCTGGCGTAGGTCCTGATACATCTTAGTACTACCGAGATGAATCGTGAGAGGGGATTCATGCGCCTCCTTAAGGATTAATTGTCGAAGACGTTGATTCTTGGGAACCACCAAGCGACCCTCAAAGAAAACAACACCACGATCATCTATATAGAAACTACCACCAACTCCCTTGTTAATGTTTCTCTTGATCCGGGAAATTCCTGTATCCTGCTTCTGAGCAGAGATGATTTGGTCCACAAGAGTAGGTTTCGCCACCAAGGTAGAAAGGAATCCATGAGGAGCAATGTGAAGGTTAAGTTTGCATAATTCCACATGAAGAAGTGGTTGGCCCTGCTGCAACATGAGATTGTTGCAATAGGACTTACGACTTAGCGCATCAGCCATGACATTTCCCTTGCCTGGGGTGTAGGTAATCCCTAAGTCGTAATCTGAGATCAACTCCAACCAACGTCTTTGCCTAAGGTTCAGATCTGGTTGGGTGAAGATATACTTGAGACTCTGGTGATCGGTGTAAATCTCGCAACGTTTACCAAGAAGGTAATGTCGCCAGTTCTTAAGTGCATAGACTACGGCTGCAAGCTCTAGATCATGTGTAGGATAATTCTCCTCATGTGGATGCAACTGTTGAGATGCATAGGTAATCACATGGCGATCTTGCATAAGAATGCAACCTAGTCCCTGTCGTGAGGCATCACAATAGATTACAAAGTCCTTAGTGAAGTCCAGTGGCACAAGTATGGGAGCAGAAGTCAGACGTCTTTTCAGTTCCTGAAAATTGTGCTCACACTGTGGGGACCACTCAAACTTTTTATCTTTCTTGAGAAGTTCCGTGAGAGGTTTGGCCACTTTGGAGAAGTTCTCAACGAATCGGCGACAATAACTGGCTAGGCCAAGGAAACTCCTAACTTGCTTAACTGTTTCAGGCGGAGTCCAATCAAGAACGGCCTGACTCTTTCGGGATTGACAGCAATGCCCTCACCAGAGATTACGTGGCCGAGGTAGGTCACTTCTGGCAACCAAAATTCGCACTTGGAGAACTTGGCATAAAGGCGGTGCTCTCTGAGTTTTTCTAGCACAAGTCTAAGATGTTCGGCATGCTCTTCCTCGTTCTTCGAGTAAATAAGGATATCATCGAGGTAAACCACGACGAACTTATCTAAGTACTCCATGAAGATCGAGTTCATCAAGCAGGAGAATGTAGCTGGAGCGTTGGTTAGACCAAAGGACATGACGGTGTACTCGTACTGACCATAACGAGTGACAAAAGCCGTCTTAGGAATGTCCCCATTTCTGATCTTGATTTGGTGGTAGCCTAACCTCAAATCCATCTTGGAAAAGACTGAGGATCCAGCGAGTTGATCGTACAGGTCGTTGATCCTGGGGAGCGGATACTTGTTCTTTATCGTGACCAAATTAACGGGACGATAATCTACAACCATCCGGTCCGTACCATCGTTCTTCTTGATGAAGAGAACGGGGCAACCCCAGGGAGAAGAACTAGGACGGATGAAACCCTTTTGCAAGGATTCATCGAGTTGTTTCTTAAGCTCAGCCAGTTCTAAGGGTGCCATCTTGTAAGGTCTCCTAGAGATTGGAGCGGTTCCTGGGATAAGATCTATGACAAACTCAACATCTCTATCAGGTGGAATACCTGGTAGTTCCTCTGGAAAGACATCCTGAAAGTCACAGACTACCGGGATATCTTCAAGGTTAGGAAGAGGGTTGGCATTAAGAGAATAGAGCTGACGCTTTGCAACTCTAGTGGAGACGGTGACTATCTTGTCGGATGGGTGTGTAAGCTGAACAGACCTTGTGTAACAATCAATCTTGGCATGATGATCTTTCATCCAGTCCATACCCAAGATGATGTCAATATCTGTAGACTTGAGGGCTATAAGTGATTCAAGGAATACAAGTCTGTTAACAAGGATTTCATTACCATGGCTTATTCTGGTAGTTTGCCATCTAGACCCTGGAGTTTGGATTTCAAGTGTAATTGGCATATCAAAAAATGACATGTCGTGCAAACGAGCATAGCCTCCAGAGATGAAGGAGGGAGATGCTCCGGTATCGAACAGAACCGAAGCTAGATGGCAATTGACAAGGAGGGTACCAAGAACGACATCCGGATCATCATGAGCGTATTTAGCTGAGACGTGATGCACACATCCACGTTCAGTGGGAGCTGACTTGACACTAATCATCTTGCGTGATGGCTTATCACGGACAACAGACTTCTCAGGCTGGGGTGGAGCATAGTTGGTTTGAGAGCAGTCACGTGCAAAGTGTCCTGGCTCTCCGCATGTGAAGCAAGTCCCTGAAGTAGGACGTGGACCGGCTTTGACAAGCAGTCTACCAATAGGCCTGGGTGGAGCATGTAACTGAACTGGGTGAGGTGCCACATAAGAGGGCCTCGGTGATTAACCGGGTGGAAGAACGGAGTTCGGAACCCAAAACCGGCGCTTCTGCGAAGTAGAATCGGAGGAAGAAATCAAATCACGGGTGTGCTTACGAGACTCCTGTAAGTGAGCTGAGCTGTCTCTGCATTAATGGCCTTGTTCAAAAGAGCCTGGAATGTATTGCAATGGTGCAAGTGGAGATCACGACGAAACTTGGGGTTGAGACCCTTCCGGAACCTAGCCTGCTTCTTGGCGTCTGTGGACACTTCTTCTGTAGCATAGCGGGCAAGGTTCTCAAAGTCTCTACGGTAAGCATCAACAGCCATCTTACCTTGGGTGAAACTACAGAACTCTTCTCTTTTGCGGTCAATGAGAGCTAGAGGAATGTGATGCTCGCAAAAGGCTTCAGTGAAATCCCTCCAGGTGGGTATCTGGCTAGCTGGAAGCATAGCCTCATAGTTCTGCCACCAAAGACTAGCAGGACCTTCCAGATGATGAGCAGCGTAGGTGACCTTGTTAATTTCAGCTACGTTCGCAGAACGCAGCTTGTGTGTGATACTACGGAGCCAGTCATCTACATCGAGTGGCTCAATAGAATGATGAAAGGTAGGTGGTTTCAGACCGATGAAGTCATAGATGGACGCTGACTCTTTGTGCTGATGGGAGGTGTTCTCCTCATTACGTGCTAACAAGTGGTTCGACTCTCGCTTGTTCCTCTCCATCTCTAACATGAACTCTGCCAACGAAGACTAATCGGGAGGATCCACCTCATCCCTACCACCTCTGTGGTTCAGGCAATGAGCAACAGAACTTCGGTTAACTGACAACATCCTGAAGAACCAACCAAGGAAAACAAGGATGGATTCAGCATCATCATAAGGATGTAGAATATAGTACGAGGAAAATACTATCTCTTGAACTCCTAGGACAATTCCGGTAGCATAACGGCAATAAAATGCTCAAAATGAGACATTCTACAAAAGACGGGGTAGCACCATACTCAACATCATTACTCAAGGTTCTGAGATATTACTAAACATGCTACATCGGAGATACTCAAACTGGGATATGACTCTGGTCAACCAATCCTAAGGGACTATGGAGTAGTAACACGTGATCCTGATAGACAGAAGAGAAAGCCTAGTTCCTTAACCCCATAGGAAAGATAGGATGACTCAGATCAGAAGGCATGAGGCACAAGGAGTAAAAAGAGCCTTACGTTCCCTTCCACAATCAATTCCCCTATATAGCTAAAGAATTTCTAGACTCAACTTCGACCAGGTTGGCTTGGAAATCCTATAGGCAGTCAGGCTCTGATACCAAAGCTGTCGGGACCCCGATCCTAAGTCACACCGATCTAGCATGTAGCACAGCATATCACTTTGCGGCCTCACGCACGGTATTCCCACGGGTGCCACCTTACCTGGCCCGGGACCGTTTGTGCCTTTTGGCTCACGTATATGATAGTGTCGCTAGCATCCATATGACAAAGAACCCGGGCCGACATGGCTACTCGTGAATCCAAAGCGGCACTAACTCATGAGGAGAGGCATACATGAATCACATCGAGCATGTCGGTCATCAACGTGTGAATCCTGGCTGTAGCACTGGGCTAACAGGACTCCGGATGTCACCGCGTGACATTTCCCCGAAGGGACAGACACAGGAATGAAGTGAAACACATGCGGCCAGTCAAGTGTCCTGAGCAGTAGTGCTGGGCTAGCAGGACTCCGGTAAACTGGGCTGTAGCGGACTACTATGGCCCAAGGAAGCACTAGACTACATTTCCCTATAGGAGAGGCTGCCAAGGATAAACAACCAGATTGTCGGATCCCACACATAGCAATACACGTTACACATACGCATAACATGCAAGTATGTGCTGTACAACATGGCATCACAACATAACGCAAACTCATATAGATAAAGGCTCAGAAGAGCCACATAGCATAAATACAAACAGGGGTCACATGACCCATCATTCAGAGCATACAAGCAACAAACGGAAGCATTACATGTCTGAGTACAGACAACTACAAAAGAAAAAGGCCGAGAAGCCTGACTATCTACCAGTCCCTCCAAGGTACAAGATCGTAGCTGAGGTAACAAGCTACTTGTCGAAGTCCAATTGGTACTACTAGTGAGACTGATGTCTCATCTGCAAAACATAAATAAAGCAAACGTGAGTACAAAGGTAGTTAGCAAGACTTACATCAGATCCTATCATATATGCATTTGTATCAAGAAGGTAATATGGGGTTTAGTTGCAGCAAGCCAGCTTTGACTCAGTGGCTATCCTGTTCTACGACTATGAGAAACTTCTTTGAGGTGAGGCAGCGCACACGAGTCCACTAATCACCACATCAATACACTACTATGGATTCATCCCCGTCTCTCCTACGAGAAGGCCATCCATAGCACTCACACTTGTCTTGAGCATTTTAGCATATCCACTTTAAGTTGTCTATGTACCACGTAAGCATCCAAGAAGTCCTATAACCGAGGACACGACTATTCGAATAGATCATGATAACCCTGCAGGGGTGTACTTCATCACACACGCTCTCACCACTTATCACCATGACACGTCATGTATCTCGGCAACCTTCAAGCGGAAGCCTGGCGAGGGTGTCGGCCACGACCTGACTAACCACGCAAGACTCTAGTCCAGGTTTATCGCCTATTCGCGTCCATCCGCAAGGAGATCCGGCCGGTGTCGCTCACGGCCCCAAACGATGTGAGCAGGGTTCCCAAGGCCCACCATCCGGGTGCCACTTGGTACACCGTTGCCACCTGTGCCTAGTCTGTCCCGAGCCCACCCTGCCGGGTGCCACTCGGTAGAAAAATAGCACTACCTACAAACACCAGAAACTATTTGCAACTCCTGGACAGAGTCAAGGCGGTTAATAAGTCGAGAGAGCTTGGAGCGCCCGGAGCCCAATGTGTGGTAGTAGCTAGTCATTGGACAACTTACACAGAACTTAGTTCTTAAGGACGGTCCCAATGAGACAACCCACCATGTACTCCTACATGGCCTCTCACCGCTACCTTTACCAAATCGTGTTCACACGCTTAACTCGCTACACCAGAACATATCATAACACTCCAATTCATTCCCGATGAATCAGACCTGACACAACTCTAAGCAATAGCAGGCATGGCATGGTAGGAACACAACATAGCTCAAACAACTCCTACACATGCTAGTGGGTTTTAACTATTTACTGTGGCAATGACCGGTCATGCAGAGGAAAGGGTTCAACTACCGCAGCATAGTAGCAGTTGAATCGTTGTTTTCCTAATGCAATAATGAGAGCAGGAGCGAGAGAGTAGGATTTTATCGAATGAACAAGGGGGGTTTGCTTGTCTGGTAGATCAACACGGAAGGCAGTGGTCCTCAGACAGGTACTCTGGAACGGTCTCCGGAGTAGTACCTATTGAGAAGGAACGGTGTCGACAATCAATACACAAGAATATGCAACAATATGATGCATGAACATGGCATGGAGATATGATGCTGTTTGAGCTAATGCAACTAGTATTCAACTGGAATGAAGTCCATTTGAACCAAGGGTTCAAATGCAACTCCAAATTAAGCTCTTATATATGCCATTTATATGTTTTCACCTATACAGCAGGTATAAGTTGTTTTGTCATTCATGAAAATGGTACAGATGGATAGATTGAATTTTTCTGATCATTTTTCATATATAAATTATTTCAATCTGAGCTACGGTTGAATTTCTATGATTTTTTGAAGTTTAGAACATTTTCTGGAATTTCCTGATTAATTTTAAACCAGAAAATGAATAACTACGTCAGCCTGACGTCAGCGTGACGTCAGTGAGTCAACGGGTCGGTCCAGGTCAAACCTGACCAGTGGGACCCATATGTCAGTGTCTAACTAACTAATCTAGTTTAGTTAGTGGCCTCGGGCCCACATGTCAGTATTAGGTTTAGTTAAATGGTGATTAGCCTTAAGCTAATCACCTGACCCATGGGGCCCACCTAACGGGCCCGCGAGGTCAAAGGGGTCAAACACGGTCAGCCCGTCGGCGTTTAGCCGCTGGCGAGGCAGGACGCGGCGGAGGCCTCGGATTTGGTCCTCCGGTGACCATTTGGGCGGCGGAGGCCACGAGCGAGGAGCCAGAGCTCGTCCGCGACTTCTGGGGCAAGTGGAAGAGGCAGGGACGGCCGGGAGCTCACCGGAATCAAGCTCGAGGCAGCGGCCGGAGATCGGGCAGGTGCGGGCGCATGGTTGCGGTGCACGTGGAGGCGAGCGGAGAGGCTCTACGGGCTCCTAGCGTCACCAGGAGCACGGTGACGCGCACGGGTGCGGCTGGCTCGGCCCCTGGCCACGGTGGCTCCGTGGCTGGCGGCGAGGAGCTATGGTGACGACGGGAAAAGGGGCTACGGCGTGCAGGCGGCTAAATGGAGAGAGGGAGGAGAAGCAGCTGCTCACAGCGGTCTCGGTGGGCTTGACGGCGAGCTCGGGGATGCACTGAAGACGGCGAGGCGGCGATGGGGATCCACGGCGGCCGGAGATGAAGATAGCGGCGATGAAGGCGCTCCAGGGCCTCCCGAGGCGCATGGCTCGACGGAGAGCTTCAGGGCGAGGTGGCGGAGCTTCTGGACTCGAAGAGAGGGCGAGGGGGAGGCGGTGGCCGCGGCAATGGTGAACGACGGCGACAGCAGCGCTCGGCCATGAGCGAGAAAGCGAGGGACAGGAGAGGAGAGAGCTGGGGGAAAGTGAGAGAGGGCAGAGGGGGATGCGTGGCGTCGTCAGGTGCCTCCAGCGGCGAGCGAGGAAGCAGGAGGTGGCCGCGCGTGCTCGCGCGCGTCAGGCACGCGCGCGCCGTCCTCCTGGCCCGGTGGAGACGATGACTGGCGTCGGCCAGTCAGCTGGGCCGAGCTGCTGGGCCGATCTGGTAAGTGGCCCAGGTAGGTCTCTCTCCCTTTTCTGTTTCCTTTTCTATTTTTCTGACATTTGTTTTGATTTAATAAAAATACTAAACCAATTTATTTTCTTCTGAAATTAATGTAGGAACTTAATTGGATTATTCCAAAGCCCCACAGTAAAAATCAGAATTACTGAACAATATTTCATATATATAAAAAATATTTATCCAACACAAATAATTACTGGATTAATTCCAAATGGCCAAAATAAATATTTGTGAGCTCCTAAAAATATTGGTTTGATTTTTATCTCTGTCCAATATTTTCAGAGAGCAACATGAACATTTTCTTGGAGCCTTTTGGAGCACTTTTTATTTGGGTTAATTTCAGAAATGATTTTGAGGGTTTCACAAATCCCCATTTCAAATTTAAATGGAGTTTAAACATGATGCAAGCATGAAGCGCTAGCCTAGGTCATACCAGAACTAGGGATGTGACATTTTCCGCGATACTAAAAAACAAGGCAAAAACAGAAACTGGCACTGGGCTCCAGGTTAATAGGTTAGTCCCAAAAATCATATAAAATATCATATAAATGCATATAAAACATGTAGATGGATAATATAATAGCATGGAACAATAAAAAATTATAGATACGTTGGATACGTATCAGGCATCACCATCATCGACTCAGCAGATGAACCTGAGGAGCACACGGGTCCACAAGAGAGGTTGCACTCTTTTGTTTCTGCTTATTTTATGCATTGCTTAAAATTACCTGCTACTTCATCGTCCTGTTCACCTCTTAGACTCGAAGTCAGGGCCAAATTAATGTTCAAACTTGAGTTCTAAATTAGTTGTGGGGCACATATCGAGGCAACAATGAATAGTATCTCTGTCTAATATTTGGTTCACCTAGTGTATGCCTATGTTGTTCATGTTGAGTGGGAAACAAATAGTGAAGCAATCATAATCTGTCTTTTTTATTATATTAAAGCAATCATCAGCCTGATATCATTATTTTTGGATCCATCCACTGGTTGCTACCATCACTCTAGATTTCTGCATGCTCTCCTGACATAATCTCACCATATTTTTTTCGTATGCATGTCAGATATTGTACACAGTCATGCTGAACATGTAGAGAAAAAGGGAAGAGTTTTGCGCGGCAATACAATGTCATGCAGACATCGCTCCATGGTGGGTTCGATGGCAAACCCTCCCCCTCTCCAGATTGTAATTCAGAAGAAGATATCTGTTCTTGTCACGACCGGTTTTCCAATAAAAATATTTATTGAGAAACCAATCTTTTGAGTCCAATATGAGAGAAATCCTCCTCACTGGTAGACAAATTCTTGATACAATAAGCCAGTAGCATAGATTATATTACAAGGTTGAGCTAGGGCTGCTCAACAAATTATTACAAGCGTGCCAATAATTATACATAATGGCGGATATAACACAATGGTGTGGTGCCGTACTACTGACTCAGGGATAAAGCGATGGTGGAATAACACAGTGGGGAGTGTGGTAACATGACTCTCAAACTGGCATCTCATCGAGCGTCGAGGTGAGGCTCGATAAATTTATTCGGGTTGCGGAAGCGAATATAGAACAGTGACCAAATCTAGGGTCGCACGAGACTGACTGGGATTCCTCTAGGCGTCAGACTCGCTATCGAACTCTTCATCCAAGAGATCGCCTTCGTCAGCATCTGGCCAAATCAACAAGCTAGTGAGTACTTTGAAAGTACTCGCAAGACAGTTCGGACGTAAGATATAACAAATGCATGCATGAATGCGTCATGATTAATTTACCAATGCACATTCAAAAATTAGCATGACGAAATAAGTAAAAGGGAAACGGCGGTAGTCCGCCAGAAATCCCAACAAAATATAAATGGAAACCGATCGGGTGTCTGAAGCGACGCCTCGAAAGACACCACATAAAGGGCTTTAAAAGAAATGCCACAGTCGGACGTCGGGGCGACATCACAGAAAGGGCTTTAAAAGAAATGCCAAAGTCGGACGTCGGGGCGAAATCACAGAAAGGACTTTAAAAGAAATGCCACAGTCGGACGTCGGGGCGACATCACAGAAAGGGCTTCAAAAGAAATGCCACAGTCGGACGTCGGGGCTGACATCAACAGAAAGGGCTTCAAAAGAAATGCCACAGTCGACGTCGGGGCGACATCACAGAAAGGGCTTTAAAAGAAATGCCACAGTCGGAGTCGGGGCGACATCACAGAAAGGGCTTTTAATCACAAGTAAATGATACTCATAATAAATATTTAATTCATGATAATAAACGGGTTAGTCCATCCACAGGAATAAACTTCTAACCAGACTTAGCACTCATGTGATTCACCGGAGTCTCTGTCATCAAACTGGCACTGTTAGGACAAGATAATACGAATTTGGATATGGAATAGATGTTTCAAAGGAATGTATGACTCTGCAGAGTTTGTACAAAATTTTTCCCACAGCCAACGGATTTCCGTAGTCACGAAGGACTAGTTCCGTTTACGGTTTTCGGAAGAAAACACAGCTAACCAGTACACACCCATCCTACCTCTCGATGCCAGGAATCACCCTAGACATCGTCCAAGAAAAACTTTTGAGACGGGGAGATCACAATCTCGAATAGCATGGGATCAAATTTATATACGCGCGCTCTAAGGGGTGCCCCCCTCTCGGTCCCAACCGGAAACACCCATGCCCCCTGACCGGATGACTGGCTTTAATCCAGGGCCATGGAACCATCATCCCGGCCTCTCCTTTTGGTGTGTACCAGGAAAGCGGTTTGCAACTTACTAAGCCATATTCCTTGCGGAAAACATGTGGTAGTACAGGGAAGGAAATGGGAGGAACTGGACCGATACGGTTTGACTGCAGTCATATAGTCTGGCATAAGACTGGCATGCTACAACACTGCCATCTTACCCATCCTCATGCCAACACATGGCCATTCATACTCACATCCATCCACTTATGGATCATCGAACTCACTTACCTCAACATTGCATGGAAATAACGTTCATCGGTATGCTCATCAACATGCCATGAAACTAACTAAATGCAAAGACATGCCAAGACACTCATCATATCAAAAGTTCAAACATGCTTGCCTGGTTTCGGAGTAGTCGGAGCCTAGCTCGGTGAAGTTCGCGGCTCCGTCACCTCCTTCGGTATCTACGTTATAAAGAAAATATATGCGCTATCGTAAATACCAAGAGGTGCACAAAAAGTTATACCAAATATTTTTCAAATAAATAGATGATAAAAAACTAGACAAAAATCTGAAGAGGACAGAAAAAGAATCACTCAAATTCCTTTCTGTTAAAAAGTTATAAGGGTTTTAACCCAAGGACCCATCTATAATGAAACAGAAAAGTTCCCAGGGGCTAGTTTATAAAAACAGAAAAACGCTTCGGTGGAGACCACGCCAGCCCAGAGGGAAAGCGCACTTGGCAGAAGGCCGTTTTCAGAAAACGCTTCGCTTAGAAAGGACAGAGAGGCTGACGGCGGGTCCCACCGTTCAGGTTCAAATTTTCAAATGGGAGGGAACGAAGCTCGTCGGCGCCCGAGAGCTGCGGTGGTCGCCGGCGGCGATCCACGGCGAGGTAGGGGGATCGGAGAGTACCAACGTGCTCACCGTGTCCTTCCGCAACGGTGGGTGGTGGTGTTGGTCGCCGGTGAGCACCACGTCGACGGCGGTCTCAACTCCGGCGGACGGTGGTTCGGGCGTTGATGGAACTCGCGAAGGAGGGCTGCAAGGATTAAATTGAGGTGGGGTTAGGGTACTAGGTGTAAGAGGAGGCTACGGACGATGTTTGGGCGCCGGAGATGGCCTCACCGGAGTGAATCGAGCTGGAGGCCGAGGCGGGCGAGGCGGCCGGAGTTGGGGGAGGAGACCTCCTCGAGGTCCCTTGGTGGCTTGGCAAGGTCTAGGCGAGGTGCAGTGAGGCTTGGTCGGGGAGGTTTAGGGAGTTGGGCGCCATCGTGGAGGTCCACCTGTTCCATTTAGGTGCCAAGCGAGCTTGGATTGGGTGTTTGGGGCGAGCTCAACGGAACGGGGGTTGCGCGGCCCGTCGGCGGCAGGCAGCACGTTCCGTGCTTGCCGGGCCACGGCGATGGTGCCAAGGGCGTGCGCTGGCATGCATGAGGCCACGCGGAGAGCCAGGGGGCTTTGGGCGGCGCTGAACGGCGTTGCGCCGTAGGGTGCCTTCTGTCGGTCGCCGCGGGAGGTCCCGACGCCGCAGAAGACTCCGGCGAGGGCGGGCCAGTGCGCCACTGATGCCAGGAAGGCTCCAAGCACACGTGTGGAGCTCCGGACAAGAGGGAGGGGCTGCGAGCATCGAGCCAAGAGCACTGTGAGCATGTGACTGAACTTCTGACGACGATCGACACTGAAACCTGAATTTTCTGAACTTTTCTGAAAATGCAAAGAAACAGTGCAGCTCAGGTGTTCGACAGAATGATTTAGGCATCTAGGGATTTTTCCTTGAGCTGAAACTTGGTGGAGTGGCTTCTCATTGCTCCAGTAGGCTGCCTAAATTTTTGTGGAATTTTTGGAGAAGTGTAGATATGAATTTCACCAAATTTGGCAAATCTGGTCCAAACTTGCAGTGAGTAAAATTTGAAATTTTTGAAAAGAAGAAGAGTGGATCAAGATGGTTCTAGGTTGTGGGTACTAAAGACAATCCAGGGAAGTTGGTTTGGGATAAAAACTCAAAGGCTAAGTGGTACTTGCTATGAAAATCACTTAGGCTCAAATTAAATGGCAGAAATGTTTTGGGAGATAAAATAATTAAAATAAAACCCAAAACTTGTTTGGACTTGTTGGGATAGAGAAGTTAGATTGTTCAAAGGTGGAGGGAGGGGTTTTGAGAAGATTTACTATAGGAGACATGGTAAAACCATGGGTGGTTTCAAAAAGAAAGAAGTCCCAAAACTCCTAGGGTTTCTATTTTTTTTGAAAATAAATAAGTTTGAGAGGGTAACATCCAGAAGGAAAAGCTTCAACAAAAAATTCAACACCAAATTTGAAAGGGAAAAGAAAATCCTTGCCAAAGGAAAGGAAGTTTTCAAGAGGAAGGATTTCTGGAAAGGAAATTTTAAATGCCCTCTTTTAAAATCCAACAAGGTTTTTGATGAAAACCAAAAAAAAAATTTGGGGTGTCACAACACCTACCCCCTTAGGAAAAATTTCGTCCCCGAGATTTCAACTGATCCTTAAATAAGTGTGGATGCTCTGTCCGAAGAAAATCCTCTCCTTCCCAAGTTGCTTCGCTGTCGGTGTGATTGCTCCGCTGGACTTTGAAAAACTTGATGGTCTTCTGTCGGGTCCTCCTTTCAGACTCTAATATTTTTACGGGACGTTCCCGATAAGTGAGGTCTGGCTGCACGTCAATGTTTTCATGGGATACTTGTTTCTCTGGGTTGCTTACGCACTTCCTCAATTGCGAGACGTGGAACACGTCGTGGACATCGGATAATTCCTCGGGTAAGTCTAGCTGGTAGGCTACCGTGCCTCTTCGTGCCTTTATACAGAAAGGTCTGATGAATCTTGGTACTAGCTTCCCTTTAATCTTGAATCGTTGCAATCCTCTCATAGGGGACACTCTCAGGTATACGAACTCACCGGGTTCGAAGCTGACCCCACGATGTTTCTGATCATAATAACTCTTCTGTCGACTTTGAGCGGTCTTAAGTCGGTCTCCGATTAGCTTGACCTTCTCCTCGGCTTCTTTGAGCATGTCTGGGCCGAAGATACGGCTGTCTCCGGTCTCTGACCAATTTAACGGGGTACGACATCTTTGTCCGTATAAGGCCTCAAATGGTGCCATTTGTAGGCTGGCCTGGTAGCTATTGTTGTACGCGAACTCGGCGTATGGCAGGCTTTCTTGCCAACTGGTTCCATATGTGAGGACACATGCCCTCAACATGTCTTCTAAAACCTGGTTTACGCGTTCTGTTTGTCCATCAGTCTGTGGGTGATATGCGGTACTGAAGGTTAGTTGGGTTCCCAGAGCCTGTTGTAAATGCTCCCAAAATCTTGAGACGAACTGAGTGCCTCTGTCGGACATTATAGTCTTCGGGACACCGTGCAGACAAACTATGCGGGAAAGATAAATCCTGGCAAGCCTCTAAGTGGTGTGGGTCGTCTTTATTGGAATAAAGTGTGCTACTTTGGTTAACCTATCAGTGATGACCCATATAGCATTATTCCCGTGTCGTGACCGAGGTAGTCCGACAATGAAATCCATCCGTATTTCATCCCATTTCCACTCAGGTATTTTGTTCGGTTGCAGTAGTCCGGCTGGTCTCTGATGCTCAGCTTTTATGTGTTGACATGAGTCGCAACATGCAATGAAGGTGGCTATGTCCCTCTTCATACCGTGCCACCAAAATTTTTCCTGAATATCTTTATACATTTTGGTTCCTCCAGGGTGGATCGAGTACGGGGCGGTGTGGGCTTCAGCTAAAATTTGCTGTTTAAGGTCTTCTATGTTTGGCACGCAGAGTCTTTCTCCGTACCATAATATCCCTTCACTGTCTATGACGAATTCTGAGGCCTTGCCCATACTCACCTTTCTTTTGATGCCTTCGATGCTGGGGTGACCGGGCTGAGCTCCTTTAATTTCCTCCACAAGGTCGGGTTGTATTACCAAGTTTGATATGGTGCCTTCTGCTACCATTATCAAATTGAGCTTGGCAAATTCTTGTTGGAATTCGGGCCTCAAGCTGTGCAGATTGTTTTCGTCGGAGTTGGGGTTCCGACTAAGAGCATCGGCTACTACATTTGCTTTTCCTGGATGGTAATGGATACCAACATCATAATACTTTACCAATTCGAACCAACGTCGTTGCCGTAAGTTTAGTTCTGGCTGTGTGAAAATATATTTGAGACTTTTGTGATCCGTATATATTTCACATCGATTCCCAAGTAAGAAATGCCTCCATTCCTTGAGTGCATGAATAACCGCTGCCATTTCTAAGTCATGAGTGGGATAATTTTCCTCATGCTTGCGAAGTTGCCTTGAAGCGTAGGCGACAACCTTGCCTTCCTGCATCAACACGCATCCGAGACCCTTCCTGGACGCGTCACAATACACTTCAAAATTCTTGTGTATGTCGGGTACAATTAATACCGGCGCTGTTGTTAATTTCCGTTTTAGCTCTTGGAAACTTTTCTCGCAGGCTTCTGTCCATTCAAACTTCTTTTCTTTCTTGAGTAACTGCGTCATAGGCTTGGCTATGCTGGAGAACCCTTCAATAAATCTGCGGTAATATCCTGCCATTCCCAAGAAACTCTGTATGTCCGTTACGCTGGCTGGTGACTTCCAGCCAAGTACGGCCTTGACTTTCTCTGGGTCCACTGCGATACCGTCTTGGGTCAGTACGTGGCCTAGAAAGCTACTTGTCTTAGCCAAAACTCGCACTTGCTGAACTTGGCATACAATTGGTGTTTTCTGAGCTCTCCTAGCACAATCCTGAGATGTTCTGCGTGCTCTTCTAGTATCTTGGAGTATACCAGAATATCGTCGATGAATACCACGACGAATTTGTCCATAAACTTCATAAATACTTTGTTCATGAGGTGAACAAAATATGCGGGAGCGTTAGTTAATCCAAATGGTATCACTGTGAACTTGTACAGTCCATATCTGGAGGTGAAGGTTGTTTTGGGGATATCTTCCGTTCGTACCTTCAATTGATGGTATCCTGACCTTAAGTCAATTTTTGAGAATACCTTGGCCTGAGCGAGTTGATCAAACAAATCGTTTATCCTTGGCATCGGGTATTTGTTTTTGACTGTGACCATGTTAAGTGCTCGATAGTCAATACACAATCTCAGCGTTGCATCCTTCTTTTTGGCAAATAAAATTGGTGAACCCCAAGGTGAGGAGCTGGCTCGAATGTATCCTTTGTCTAGCAATTCCTTTATTTGTTTCTTCAACTCAACTAATTCGGATGGTGCCATTCGGTACGGTTTCTTGTATATGGGGGTGGTTCCTGGTGCGAGCTCAATGCTGAATTCTATCTCTCGGTCTGGTGGCATGCCTGGTAGCTCTTCAGGGAATACGTCTGGAAATTCACACACTACTGGAACCTTGTTCAGCTCAGAAACGTCCACCTTATTCAATCTCGGTTGCCGGGGTATTTTTCCTTCCTTGGTTGATACTATTATTGTCTTCCCTTGGTGGTGTGTGAGAATTACGGTCCTGTTGAAACAGTCGATAAACCCCTTGTTGGTGGTTAGCCAATCCATCCCTAGGATGACATCCAGTCCTTTATTTTCCAACACAATAAGATTTGCGTAAAACTCCAATCCTTCGAACTCAATGACCACATTCTGACAGTAATTCTGAGTAACTTGTTGAATCCCAGGGGACTTGATGATCATGGATTTCTCCAAAGGAAGCATTGAAAAATTATTTTGCAAAGCAAAACTTTTCGAAATGAAAGAGTGAGAAGCTCCAGAATCAAACAAAACCATTGCAGGTATTGTGTTGACAGGAAACGTACCAAGTACGATATCCGGAGCATTTTGTGCCTTCTCTTTGGTTACATGGTTCAGATGACCCTTCCTGTGGTTGTTGTTGGGATTGAAATTGTTTCGCTTGGGCGCTGAATTATTGCCGCCGTTGTTCGGCTTTGGGGTTGAGTTCCTAGGCTTGGGACACTGCTTGGCATAGTGTCCTTCCTCTCCACAGGCGTAACAAGTAACGCCGGGGTGATATGTGAACTCCTTGTCCCTTGCATGAAAATTCTTGACTGGGCGCGAGATGTTGGATGAGGATTTGTGCGTCCCACCCTTTTGAAAATCTGTCTTGCTTCGGTGATTGCGAGCATGGCTAGTCTGGTCCCTTTTTCGCTTGCGGATATCTTCCAGACTGCGTCTCTCATTCTCCAGAGTAATGGCTTTGTCCACCAGTGTTTTAAAATCAGGAAAAGTGTGCACGACCAGTTGGCATTTAAGCGCGGGTGCCAGACCGTCAAGGAATTTCTCCATCTTCTTGCCTTCAGTCATACGCTCTTCATTGGCGTAGCGGGACAATAGAGTAAATTGACTGTTGTAATCTGACACTGTCATGTTCCTTTGCATGAGGTCATCGAACTCTCTTTTCTTGATTTTCATAATACTCTTAGGAATGTGTGCACCACGGAAACCTTCCTTGAAATCATCCCAGGTTATGTCATTTTCGTTGGGATGCATGTGCAGAAAATTCTCCCACCACGATGCGGCTGCTCCTGTGAGATAGTGCGGAGCATACAATACCTTTTCGGGGTCTGAACATTTTGCAATAATTAATTTCCTCTCCATATCTCTAAGCCAGTCCTCGGCTTCAAGAGGCTTGTCGGTATGAGAAAATGCTTGGGGACGTGTCTTCTGAAGCTCAGATAACTTGGATTGCTGCTGATACTGTCCATGGTGATTCCCCATGTTGATGACTTGGTTCATCATTTCCCGATGTTGTTGCTGACTCTGTTCATAAAGGCGGCACATTTGGGAAAGTGCCGTTTCACTGTTCTGTTGACTCCACTGCCCTTGTGTGAAATTGTTGCCTGGTTGAGTGTCATAATTTTCCTCTGGCGTAGTAGGCATGGAGCGAGTCCAAGGACGAGACATTTTTCACTGTGGGGATATATTTTGCAAAACTCATAAGAAAAGCGAAGATGGTCGTAAAGCAAATCCAAAAATCTCACAAGGATGGCAAATAATTTAAATGACCAAGGTCGCTTAAGAAAACAAATTGATTTGCGCACGGAGAAGGACTGCTCATTACATATCTTACACGCGGGCGATAATTATACAATACATCACTCAGGATATGCGTACATAATCCTGACATGTTACTTAGGCTAGTGCACTTCTCCAGTTCCTACATGATGCGCAAACAAGCTACTCCTCAAAACCTATGTACATATCTTACAAAGCGGTACATCGCATGACGGGTAAGCGTGCTCAGCCGGAAATGTTGACGATCTCCTTGGCCCTGGCAAGGGTGAGGCGCAGTGAGGTTGGGGACTCGACCTCCTCCTCACTAATAGGCTCCAGACGTGAAGAGCTGCGTCGGGTAGATGGAGCGGGTGCCAGGGGCGGAGCAACACGAATAGGAGTAGGCACAGCGGGTGGTGCAGTGCGCGCTGAAGTGGGCGCAATGGCCTGGTTGAACTCTTCGGTGGTAGGCAGGCGACGAGTAGGTGCATAAGATGCTGATGACGAGACAAAAGTCAGTGGCGGTGCGGCGGGCAGGAGCTCCCTCCTGTTGGCGGCATAGCCATGGACTAAGTCCATGCGGGCAGCTACGAAGTCGTCCACCAGGTTGTCGAAGGCTGCCTCCAGAGCCCGGAGATACTCAATAAGCATCTCAAAAGCCTCATCTCGTTCTCCTCTGGGGTAGGAGAATGCGTAGTGACAGGTGTAAGGCACATGGCATGGAAGATAGCGGTAGCGACAAGTCTTCATCGCGGGAAGGACATCCCTGAGGCGAGCTATCGCCTCACGGGCTGCCATCTGCATAGCATGCCTCTCCGTAGGCATGGCTCTTCCCATGAACCGGAAGCGGCGTAACTCACCACGCCCTCCCATGAACTGCACCGTGACCTGGTGCATGGTCAGACTGTCGTTGACCTTGTGCTGGTAGAGTGTGAAGACTGGGCGCACAGATGGCCCCATCGCGACCTGAACGATGAAGGAGAGAAGCTTGACGAACCCATCGGGCATGTTGGCGAAGGTCTGAGACTCGCAGCTGTTGTCGGCCATCTACAAAAGTAGGCAAAAATCCTGCATGGTCAGATCATAAATTTATGCTGACTGTCAGAAAATGACTACAATTGGAAAAATATAAATTAGCTCTATTATGCTAATAACCGATTAGCGATCGCACCTAGTGGCTTCCTACGGTCAGCCTGGCTCTGGTACCAAGCTTGTCACGACCGGTTTTCCAATAAAAATATTTATTGAGAAACCAATCTTTTGAGTCCAGTATGAGAGAAATCCTCCTCACTGGTAGACAAATTCTTGATACAATAAGCCAGTAGCATAGATTATATTACAAGGTTGAGCTAGGGCTGCTCAACAAATTATTACAAGCGTGCCAATAATTATACATAATGGCGGATATAACACAATGGTGTGGTGGCATACTACTGACTCGAGGATAAAGTGATGGTGGAATAACACAGTGGGGAGTGTGATAACATGACTCTCAAACTGGCATCTCATCGAGCGTCGAGGTGAGGCTCGATAAATTTATTCGGGTTGCGGAAGCGAATATAGAACAGTGACCAAATCCAGGGTCGCATGAGACTGACTGGGATTCCTCTAGGCGTCGGACTCGCTATCGAACTCTTCATCCAGGAGATCGCCTTCGTCAGCATCTGGCCAAATCAACAAGCAAGTGAGTACTTTGAAAGAACTCGCAAGATAGTTCGGACGTAAGATATAACAAATGCATGCATGAATGCGTCACGATTAATTTACCAATGCACATTCAAAAATTAGCATGACGAAATAAGTAAAAGGGAAACGGCGGTAGTCCGCCAGAAATCCCAACAAAATATAAATGGAAACCGATCGGGTGTCTGAAGCGATGCCTCGAAAGGTGAAACATGTAAATGAAGGAAAATGATGCCACAGTCGGGCGTCTTAGCGACAGCACATAAAGGGCTTTAAAAGAAATGCCACAGTCGGACGTCGGGGCGACATCACAGAAAGGGCTTTAAAAGAAATGCCACAGTCGGACGTCGGGGCGACATCACAGAAAGGGCTTTAAAAGAAATGCCACAGTCGGACGTCGGGGCGACATCACAGAAAGGGCTTTAAAAGAAATGCCACAGTCGGACGTCGGGGCGACATCACAGAAAGGGCTTTAAAAGAAATGCCACACGTCGGACGTGAGCGACCATCGCGGGCTTTTCCAAGACCTGCCCCCGTGGCGCCAAAAAAAAAAAAAAAAAAAAAAAAAAAAATAAAAAAAAAAAAAAAAAAAAAAAAAAAAACCACAAACCACCACCCACCAATCCGGAAAAGAAAAAAAAAAAAAAAAAAAAGAAAATAGTCGGACGTCTGAGCGACATCGCAGAAAGGAAGTAAATAATAACAATGCCACAGTCGGACGTCGGGGCGACATCACAGAAAGGGCTTTCAATCACAAGTAAATGATACTCATAATAAATATTTAATTCATGATAATAAACGGGTTAGTCCATCCACAGGAATAAACATTTAACCGGACTTAGCACTCATGTGATTCACCGGAGTCTCTGTCATCAAACTGGCACTGTTAGGACAAGATAATACGAATTTGGATATGGAATAGATGATTCAAAGGAATGTATGACTCTGCAGAGTTTGTACAAAATTTTTCCCACAGCCAACGGATTTCCGTAGTCACGAAGGACTAGTTCCGTTTACGGTTTTCGGAAGAAAACACAGCTAACCAGTACACACCCATCCTACCTCTCGATGCCAGGAATCACCCTAGACATCGTCCAAGAAAAACTTTTGAGACGGGGAGATCACAATCTCGAATAGCATGGGATCAAATTTATATACGCGCGCTCTAAGGGGTGCCCCCCTCTCGGTCCCAACCGGAAACACCCATGCCCCCTGACCGAATGACTGGCTTTAATCCAGGGCCATGGAACCATAATCCCGGCCTCTCCTTTTGGTGTGTACCAGGAAAGCGGTTTGCAACTTACTAAGCCATATTCCTTGCGGAAAACATGTGGTAGTAAATGGAAGGAAATGGGAGCGACTGGACCGACACGGTTTGACCCTGAATTCATATAGTCTGGCATAAGACTGGCATGCTACAACACTGCCATCTTACCCATCCTCATGCCAACACATGGCCATTCATACTCACATCCATCCACTTATGGATCATCGAACTCACTTGCCTCAACATTGCATAAAAATAACGTTCATCGGTATGCTCATCAACATGCCGTGAAACTAACTAAATGCAAGACATGCCAAGACACTCATCATATCAAAAGTTCAAACATGCTTGCCTGGTTTGGAGTAGTCGGAGCCTAGCTCGGTGAAGTTCGCGGCTCCGTCACCTCCTTCGGTATCTACGTTATAAAGAAAATATATGCGCTATCGTAAATACCAAGAGGTGCACAAAAAGTTATACCAAATATTTTTCAAATAAAGATGATAAAACACGAGACAAAAATCTGAAGAGGACAGAAAAAGAATCACTCAAAAATTCCTTTCTGTTAAAAAGTTATAAGGGTTTTAACCCAAGGACCCATCTGTAATGAAACAAAAAGTTCCCAGGGGCTAGTTTATAAAAACAGAAAAACGCTTCGGTGGAGACCACGCCAGCCCAGAGGAAAAGCGCACTTGGCAGAAGGCGTTTTCAGAAAACGCTTCGCTTAGAAAGGACAGAGAGGCTGACGGCGGGTCCCACCTGTTAGGTTCAAATTTTCAAATGGGAGGGAACGAAGCTCGTCGGCGCCCGAGAGCTGCGGGGGGGCGCCCGGCGGCGATCCACGGCGAGGTAGGGGGATCGGAGAGTACCAACATGCTCACCGTGTCCTTCCGCAACGGTGGGTGGTGGTGTTGGTCGCCGGTGAGCACCACGTCAACGGCGGTCTCAACTCAGGCGGACGGTGGTTCGGGCGTTGATGGAACTCGCCGAGGAGGGCTGCAAGGATTAAATTGAGGTGGAGGTTAGGGTACTAGGTGTAAGAGGAGGCTACGAACGTGGTTTGGGCGCCGGAGATGGCCTCACCGGAGTGAATCGAGCTGGAGGCCGAGGCTGAGCGAGGCGGCCAGAGTTGGGGGAGGAGACCTCCTCGAGGTCCTCCTGGTGGCTTTGGCTGGGTCTCGTGAGCGAGCTCGGGTCCTTTTTATAGGCGATCCGAGGCGGTGGCCGTGAACGGGGATCTCCGGCGAAGGTTACGGCGGCGCAGAGCTTGGTCGGGGAGTTAGGGAGTTGGGCGTCATCGTGGAGGTCCACCGGTTCCATTTAGGTGCTAACGAGCTTGGATTTGGTGCTTGGGCGAGCTCGACGGAACGGGGCGGCGCGGGCCCGTCGGCGGCAGGGAGCACGTTCCGTGCTTGCCGGGCCACGGCGATGGTGCCAAGGGCGTGTGCTGGCATGCATGAGGCCACGCGGAGAGCCAGGGGCCTTTGGGCGGCTCTGAACGGCGTTGCGCCGTAGGGTGCCTTCTGTCGGCCGCCACGGAGGTTCCCGACGCCGCCAGAGAATCCGGCGAGGCGGGCCAATGCGCCACTGACGCCAGGAAGGCTCCAGCACGCGTGTGAGCTCGGACAAGAGGGAGGGGCTGCGAGCATCGAGCAAGAGCACTGTGAGAATGTGACTTAACTTCTGACGACGATCGACACTGAAACCTGAATTTTCTGAACTTTTTTGAAAATGCAAAGAAACAGTGCAGCTCAGGTGTTCGACAAATTTCACCAAATTTGGCAAATCTGGTCCAAACTTGCAGTGAGTGAAATTTGAAATTTTTGAAAAGAAGAAGAGTGGATCAAGATGGTTCTAGGTTGTGGGTACTAAAGACAATCCAGGGAAGTTGGTTTGGGATAAAAACTCAAAGGCAAAGTGGTACTTGCTATGAAAATCACTTAGGCTCAAATTAAATGGCAGAAATGTTTTGGGAGATAAAATAATTAAAATAAAACCCAAAACTTGTTTGGACTTGTTGGGATAGAGAAGTTAGATTGTTCAAAGGTGGAGGGAGGGGTTTTGAGAAGATTTACTATAGGAGACATGGTAAAACCATGGGTGGTTTCAAAAAGAAAGAAGTCCCAAAACTCCTAGGGTTTCTATTTTTTTTAAATAAATAAGTTTGAGAGGGTAACATCCAGAAGGAAAAGCTTCAACAAAAAATTCAACACCAAATTTGAAAGGGAAAAGAAAATCCTTGCCAAAGGAAAGGAAGTTTTTAAGAGGAAGGATTTCTGGAAAAGAAATTTTAAATGCCCTCTTTTAAAATCCAACAAGGTTTTTGATGAAAACCAAATAAAAAAATTTGGGGTGTCACAGTTCTGAGGCAGATTCAGACGCAACTGACCACTCCTATTAACCCCCGAAGGTGTTTGCTCTACCTTGGCATGATGATGTTAGTCATATAATGCATATGTTTTTTTTGACTGGGAACTGTGGGGTAAAACCACCACAGCATATCAAAACCTTTATTGAAACAAAATTACAGGGTACAAAGGCTGATTACAAGAGGTAATCTACAGGGAGAAAAGCTAAACTAAAAGTAGGAGGCAGGAGCCTTACTACAGTATGCCTTAAGGGGGGAGGAAGGAGATCCACTTGAGAAGGTCATCCTTATAGGCAGATTTGATCCTATATTGCAATAAGGAAATATCATGCCTAAAAGCTGCACGCCATCTATTAAAACTAGCCCTTTCATTTCTGAAAACCTTGGCATTTTGAATGATCCAGATGTTCCAACATGAAGTGAAGACCACTTCTGAGAAGAAAGGCTTGCCAAAATCATTCCTTGCATGAATCACCACATCAGACATAGATTGTCCTGCAGGCCAGTCATCTGCAGGTAGTTCCAAACACGGACACTGAAGTTGCAGTTGAAAAAAAGATGATCCCTAGTTTCTTTGACCTGTAAGGGGCAGAGCCTGCAATGTACTCCATCCTCCATGTGCCAATGCCTACGTTCAACCATATCCATAGTATTCAGTCTGTCCATGATTAGCATCCAAGCAAAAACCTTGATCTTAAGAGTACAGGAAGATTTCCAAATCCAAGAGAGCAAAGGGTTGAAAATTTCAGTAATAAATCTGTGTGAGTAAAACATCTTGGGTCAGAACTGCTTGGACGAATTCTGCCAAAACCACACATCCTTCGATCCAGTTTCTCTGTTATGAGAATCCATCATTGACTGAATCATACCCAACTCTCCAAATGCCTGAGCAGACAGGGGGAGATGGAAAAGCTGTACAACATCCTGAGTGCTGAAGAATTCCTTGACTGTGATCCATGGGTCCTTAACATAAGATAAAAGCCTTGGAAATCTAGCTTGCAGAGGAGAGGCTTGAACACAAAGATTCCAGTTATCTGACCAGAACAAAGCAGTGTCACCATCATTTACCTCCACCCAAGAGGACTCTCTAAAAGTGGTCATAACCTTGCATATATCCTTCCACCAGAAAGAGCCACATGTAGATGTTCCTTGAGGTACCCTTTCATGGTAGTATGAATTCCAAATGAGAGAAACCCAGGGAAGTTCCCTTTTATTTAGGAAATTACTGGCATGTTTGAGAAGCAAGGCAACATTTTGTACCCCCAGATTTAGAATACCAAGACCACCCCTACTTTTGGCCTGCAAACCAGCTCCCAAGCTGCAAGGGAGGGGGCAGGTTCATCTCTATTCCTCCTCCATAAACACTGTCTCTGAATTCTCTCTAACTGCTTGAGGATACCAGCTGGAACAGCCAAACTGCCCATGAAGAAAATTGGCATTGAGGAAAGAGCAGAGTTCAGGAATTGGAGTCTCTCCCCTTGATTAAGAAAAGAAGAGCTGGCAGTCATTCTTCTTTCCATACAGTCCACTAGAGGCATAAAGTCCACCATTTTGGGCCTAGTGGTCCCCACTGGCAGCCCCAGATAGGTAAAAGGCATCTTTCCTATCTGACAACCAAAAGCCTCAGCAAGATCAGTCATGACAATAGGATCCACATTTATAGGGATGAGAAAAGATTTGTGATAATTAACATCAAGGCCAATGGACTGAGCAAACACTTGGAGCATATCCTTCAGGGCCAGGACCTGAGTCCTGTCAGTAGGCAAGATGATAAGAGTATCATCAGCATATTAGATCACAGGATAATCCTGGTCATGACAAGGGATGGGCAGACTACACCACGACAAAACTTTAAGGGCAATCAACTGCCGGGAAAGATTGAGAATCTGGGGCACAGAACTGCCGGAAAAACTTTAACTGCCGGGCAAAATTTAATAGGGCATGCTATCTGCCGGGAATGAAACGAATAGACGGGCAATTCATCTACCGGCAATTTTTGGGTCAGGACGTCTGCCCTGAAAAGTAAACAAGGGCGGATGCTCCGCCGGTAAGCACGGGTTGGAGCCTAAAAAGCGCGCGTGGCAGGCGCGGGAAGCGAAACACGATAGAAGTCACTGGAAGCCACGCGACCTAATTTTTTCCCCGTTCCCACTTCCAATCGTAGCTTCTTCCTTCCCTCAGCCGCCGCCCTCACCATCGACCCCCATCGCCGCGCACCACCTCCGCCGGCGCCCTGGATCCCCGACTCACACCGCCACCTAGTGTTGTCGCCCTCCTCCCCCCTTCATCCAGTACTGCCTCGCCAAGAGCGCCCCCCTCCTCCTCTCTCGTCGCTCCACGCTCCTCCTCTCCCCCGATCTGGATCTGGAGGGAGAGCCCCTCGTCGCCCTCCCCACCTTCCCTCTCCTCTACCCGTCGCTCGCACCTTTCCTCCCTTTCAGCTGTACCGGCCTCTATGAGCTCCGGCCTCTCCCCAGCTGGCGACGACCACTCATCTTCGAGGAGCCGCCGTGGCGTGCCCTCGCCCCCTGCTTGAGTCAGATCCGGCCACCCCAGCCCCGGATCCGGACTCCCTGGCCTCGCATCCGGCCTCCACCGATCACTTGGATCCCTCCTCGTCATAGGACACCACCAGCAGGTGGTGGTTGAAAACATGCCGTGACTGCCGTCTCTGCAAGTCCATCCACGCGGGGAGATCGCCGTCGCCAGGACACCACCAACCCGAGGAGGAAGAGGTGCAGTTCCTCCCCCTGGCTGGCATGCTTCCCCCTGGACTTCGGGCTGCTCAATGCTGGTTGCTGCCTCGACCAGCAGCCACGCTCCGACCACTGCATCGTCCTCTGTCTCGTGGCTCCGACGAGTTGCCTCCCCCAGTGATTTGCCTCCTTTGCATGCGACTTGCCTCCTCTCTGATCTGGTGAGGCTGTGCTGCTCCCCATCCCCTGTTTTCATCTCTCCCTCCCTCACTTGTGTATCCAGTGGTAGTCATTGTGTTAAATAAATTGTAACAGTGCTAGTCTAGTAGAAATTTTGATCAAATTAGAACTTTCGTATGCTTATAGAACGTTCCTATGAACATTCAAAGGGATTTTAGCATGGCTTCTGTTGGCACTTTGTATTAATACTATGTAATTAGTGTATATATGAACTATATGTTAAAACGACAGGGATTTCTAGCACTTAATGTTAAAAAGAGCACTTTACTACATGGTGGGAATTTTGGCACCTTGTTAGCTAATACTAGAAGTTAGTCGTCTGGTACTTTCATGTATGATCTGGAGCTTTGTTAGTTGTTATTGAAACTTGCACTTTGTAATTGGTATTTGCTGAACCCTCTAACCGTCTCCTGACTCTCTTTGTGCCTTCTGATCCGGTGAATGAGACATCATCGCCAGCCATGTAACTCTCATAGTTAGATGGTTAGTGCCCATGCTCTGCCCGCAAGTAGCCTCAATGAATTGATGTGTATTACAGTATTGTCGTTAATGGGTTGCTGATGTGTTTTGTTTCGTTGGGGATCCTGTCTATGTTAGCTCGGTGCAGAATTAAATGCTTCACATTTAAAGTTCTGGATATATCTTCATTTATGTTCTTTGCTGTTTTATAGAAATATTTGCTGATGTGGAAACTGGAAGAACCTTGTGCAACTAATGTACTTGCCCGTCATGAAAAATCCTTCTATCAGTTCGTCCAGTGTCAACTATGTAGATCATATATGGATGTTGCAGGTAAGAACCTTGTTGTAAATAATCATCAATGCTGATTTATTCTTCAAGTTTTATGATGTGGGAACATGTATTTGTTAATCAGTGACAAACATTTGTTCTCATATAGAATAGCCTTTTTTTTGTAACATGTACTTGTTTGATTTGCAATTCGTAGGGTCTGCTAGGATGATATATTAAAATGACCTTTTTGATTGTAGTTTCATGCGAGCTTTGTAAAGTTCACTGCATCTACGGATTTACAGTTCCTGAATCCAAGGGATCCACTCTAGTGTATAAAGCATCAGATCCTGAATTGAATTGTCAGGTAACTTCCAGAAGGTTTGGTTCCTTTTGTACGATTTGTACAGCTGAGTAAACATCGTTGCATCTATGGATTTACAGTTCTCCAAGTGTTGGATCTTTCTGGAGAGATATCACTGTAAAAATCAACTACTCGTTGATTATTTTGGATCTCTTTCTGTCTTTTCAAGGCATAAAAAAGAAAGGGCAATGGTCATGCAACTGTGGTGGCATGGACAGTATTTAATTTATATACGTGGGATCAAACATTATGTGAACCTCTTTTTTTTCCGGAATGTAGAACATAATAGGAATAACTTCCAAACCCAAATTTATTTTCCTATAGTTTCCAGTCAACTTTGGGAGCTTATCTCAACCCTACTAATCTGAAGATATGTATATGTATATGTCTTTTCACTGATCCAGTTTTCCTCTTTGTAATTGATCAACAGGTAGATGCCCATGAGTCTGTTAACAACTTCTGAGAAGGGGACTATGATTATAGTATCTATCGTGGCACAAGCAACTAAGGTGAACATTTTTTATCTTTGTTCTACACCCATGATAACTACTCTTGCCATTTTGACTAATCATGTTTTAAATTCTTATAAATCAACAGTCACATAGGTTTTAGTCGGAGCAAATCCATGAACAATTTACTCACTCTCATTCGGGCCGTGCATCGCTCAACCTGATGTTCTTGCTGCAACAAGTTCATCAGGCTCTTTTCACATGTTTTTCCTTGACGCAGCCAGAAACGGAAGGTTGCATTTCCTTGTTAGTTCTAATTCATGAACCACTTATGTGGACATATTTTTTATGTGCTTCACTTTTCAGGAGCCAAAGAATAAATTACTCGGTTTAGTAATGTACATGCCAATTGATTTTTTTCCAGGTTGGCAACGCCTGCTACAAGGCTAGTGATCTACTCAACCATTTTCTTCACTCTTGAAGACCATACAAGTTCAGTTTTGAATTTATATTGTATTGATCTAGAAAGGCTACAAAGTAAAGATGCTAACTTAGGATGATCTTTTAATGTGTACCCAGTCTGTTGCAAATATCTTATTTGTGGAAATGATCTGTTACTAGGTTTGTAATATACAAATGTGTTGAATATTTTATTGTTGGGCATGAATGGATTTCAATGCTAAGTTGAGATATCAGCTCATGTCTGCTGTAATGTAAGAGAAATAAATAGTATCCCCCTTTAGTTATTTTTTTCTTTTTTTGGGAATACATTTAAGGGCAGATGGGCTGCCAGGAGCTGTAAGAATCGCCGACAAATTGTCTGCCAGGAATACTCAGATCTGTTGGGAAAGATAGCCTGCCGGAGAAGCAGCATCTGCCAGGAAAAGAACTATATGCCGGGAATAAAACACAGAATAGAGGGCACACTAACTGCCGGAAATTCTAGCATCTGCCGGGAAAGACATTTCCCGACAGGACTTTCTAGGGCGGTTTGCATCTGCCGGGGAAAGTCTTTCCTGGCAGATTACATGCCCCATAAAGCGACTTTTACCGGCAATTTTTCTGCCCTTAGCTAAGATGTCATGGTGTAGTGAGTTGAAGGACCCCTCTTCTGTATGTGTCATTGATGACAGATTGCAAAAGGTCTGCAGCAATAACAAAGAGTAAAGGGGAAACAGGATCGCCCTGCCTGACTCCCTTTTTACAGACGAATTTTCTCCCAGGAACTCCATTTAGAAGAACTGAGGAAGTACTAGTGGCCAGCAGCTGCTTCATCCAAAGAATCCATTTCTCATTAAAGCCTTTGTGCCTAAGGATCTGGAAAAGAGCTTCATGTTCCAAAGAATCAAAAGCCTTTTCAAAGTCTAATTTAAGAATAACAATTGGCCTTTTAGATTGATGGCACTGATGCAAGTACTCAAAAGTCTAGCCAATACAATCTTGAATTGTTCTGCTCTTAATAAAGCCATATTGGTTCTTGTGAATGCACTGAAGAATCAACTCTTGGAACCTATTTGCAGCCATTTTAGAGAGAAACTTCAGGCCCATACTAGTGAGGGAAATAGGCCTATAATCCCCAAGTTCTTCAGGGGAAAGCTTTTTGGGTACAAGGGTAATGTAAGAATCATTGATGTTATCGAGGATAGCAGTACCCTCATAAAACTTCTGAGCCAGCTCATAAAAATCCTTAGAAATAAGATGCCAACATTTTTTGAAGAAAAGACCATTGAACCCATCAGGGCCTGGGGCTTCATCAATAGGCATATGCTGAACCACTTTATCCATTTCCTCTTTTTCAAAAGGCTTGGTGAGGATGTCAAGACCATCCACAGGGGTAAGGAGAGTAGGGAGGTCAAACCCCATGACAATGCCCCTAGAAGTGCCCATTTTGTTTTTAAAACAGTTCTAGATTATTCCTTCCATTTGGGCATGATCATTGACAATTGTGCCATCAGACAACTTAAGGCTTGCAATTGAATTCCTCCTGTGCCTTTTAGTGGCCATGGCATGGAAATTTTTTGTGTTTTCCCCTCCCACCTTAATGTATCTGATAGTACACCTTTTCCTCCAATAAAGGAACTGTAAATGTAGTAGTTTCTCCAACTGCACCTTGACAATTTTCCTGAAATTAAGCTCTTGGATAAAGAGGGGCCTCCACTCTTCCAAATCATCCAGGAGCAAAATAACATGGTTGCATTTGGCAATGAGGAGCTTCAACTTTGAGACATTCATTTGCCATCTTTTAAGGCACATTCTAAGAGACTTGAATTTATCAGCAATTTTAGTAGTTATGTGCTCCTTCCTAGATGGGATATTCCAAGACTTAGCCACACAATCCATAAAACCTTCCAATTCCAACCAATAGTTCTCAAACCTAAAAAGATTTGACTTAGGGATAGAAGTTTTAATAGTGACAACACAGGGAACATGGTCAGAGGCAGTCCTAGCAAGAGGGAGCACTTTAGTCATAGGATAGACAGACATCCAGTCAACATAGGTAAAAAAACCATTCTAGTTGCTCCAGAAGTGGGATATCCTGCATATTAGACCAGGTGAAAGTTCTGCCCTTGATTAGTAACTCCAGGAGGCCCAAATGCCCAATAATCTCATTAAAGATGAACATATCATTCAGATCACCTCCAGGCAGTTTCCTGTTATCTATTGACCTAATGAAATTAAAATCTCCTTAGAGCAGCCAATTCTCATCAACTCGAATATTAAGGTTGTAAAGCCATGAGACAAAATTGTCCCTAGCTTGGCCCTGACAAGGTCCATAGACAGCAACCAAAGTCCACTTTTCATTGTTCTGTCTAGAGACAAATTCAACAACTACAGCAAACTACTGGACTTCAATCAAAGTTCCAAGAAAAACAGAGGAGTTCCAGACGACAAGAATTCCCCCAGAGGCTCCCACTTCAGGAGAGCAAACAAAGCTGTCAAATCTCTTGGGACAGAAACTCTTAATAGACCTAGAATCATAAGATGAACATTTGGTTTCCTCCAAACAAGCCACAGCACACTAACTTTCATCAATTTTCTGCCTAACTGCTCTCTGCCTAGCTTCTGAATTTAAGCCTCTGACATTCCAGCACAGAACATTCCAATTTCTACAGAGATTACTCATTAAATAATAAGGAAGTAAGGTCCAGAAAGCATACATCACGAAGTGCCATATGGGGAAAAGGCCACACAACAGTCTGACCCAGCATCATTACAATAAGGTTCGCATAATAAAGAGACCAATAAAAGGAGAGCAGCAGAGCAAATTTGAGGGCTTGCCACACCCAATAAAAAAAGAGCACACTAATCATCTGCACTAGTGGCTGCAGCTTGAGGTGAATTCCCCATAAGAGCATCCACACTTAGGAGCTGAGCTTCAATCTCCAGCTCCTTGCCAATTTCTTGCAGGCGAGCAACAAGTGTAGCAGGTGGGATCTCCTCATGGGCTGGGTCATCAGGCATCTCAGCAGTGAAGGGATTTGCTCTGGGCTTCCTCCTTTTGGGCTGCAATGAAAGCTCCTGGAAGGTGGGCTTGAAACCATCACGTTGGTCTGAGCTTCTGGTGCATCTTCGAACAGAAGTATCAACAATTGGAGTTGGCGCCAACGTCTTGCGGGGCCTCCTAGCTCGTGGGGGTGCAGCAGTTGGTGGTGGCTGAATGTCAACAGCTTCTTCAGGGAACAAGGCCCTAGCCACAGGCCTCACAGGCGGCTGCTCCCGCCAGGTGAGCAGAGGTAAGTTACTGCTACCAAAAGCCAAGTCCTAGTTCCTCTTGGAGAGAACCACAGGCTGAAAAGGCTGCAAAGCAACAGGTTTAGGAACCTCGTAGACAACAGGGGCTTGCAGCAGATTTTCGAAAGTCCTTTTCCGCAACATCTCTGGAGGCAATGGGGGCCCAAAAGGAACAACAGCAGGCAGATCCACATCCGACACAATTAGGGGGGCTGATAGACCACAATAGCCCAGTTTCTGACGTCAATAACCTTATCAGCTTCAAGTAGCTCCTCATCAGAAGAACTAACAGAGAGAACATTGTTCTGTTGAACAGCATCAGAACTAGGCTGAGCAGAGACATCAATAACCATGGATTCTTGATCTTGCGGCGCAGGCTGGTCCACAGGCTCATTCCAATTTCCCCAGTTGTCATCATGCACATCATTCACTGCAGGCGCTGGAGGAGGAGGAGGGACATCATTCCATCCCAAGGCTGGATATGGAGGCAAGTTGAAAGGCGGCAGCTCCGGGAATGGAACCCCGGGAACCGGGTGTGGATTGCCATTGATGGGCATCCAATCTTCATCCTGCGGCATCTGTTCAGCAAAGTTCGCCCCCAAGATGTACAAAGGAGCCGTCCAGGATACTCTCGCTCCACCCCAAGCCGCATAATCCATAAGAACCACATCGCGGGGCACAAGAACATCTTCCGAAAAAGAAGCAAACACCAGGGACCGAACCAGGTATGGGTCATCACTAATCCAATGATGGAATTTGCCAAACGTGTTAACAGCAGCTCTGATGCAATCAATATTGCGAAGATCCAAAGGTATGCCCAAGAACATGAGCAAGCCCTGACAGAAACCTTGGGCACCCCTAAAAGACTCCCCCTCATCATGCTTCATGAAACGAACGAAACGATCATTGCCCAGCGGCTGCGGTGGAAGTTGAAGCAAATGAAAACGGACAGCAGCATCCCGAAGCTCAAAAAGACCATGCGCTTGGAGCCACTGCACAACCTCTTCCCTAGTAAGACCTATCTCATCGGGCGGAGGGATCGGCATTACCTCAGCAACAATATACTCTTCATGGCGGCGCACAATTGGGGTATGTGGCGTCACAAAGGTGCGCGGCACCCGGTCAGCTCCACCGTCAACAATGTGATGGCCAGCCGGGACATAAAGTAGAGGATCTTGATGGAAGTTGGCCATGGGATTGGGACACCCACGCTCCGGCGACGCCAACGGTGAGTGGAGCGGCGGAGGAGGTGTTGTAGATGGCGGAGACGAGGGAGTCTTGGGCCCAGGGCTAACGAGATTGGACGAGGGAGTAAATGCGGAAGTGCAAGGGAGGTCCAAGATAGGTAAATGCGACGTCAGGGAGATATTCTCGCTGGTAACCTCGGAAGTTGCAACATTACCGGGTTTTGGTTGCCAAACCCAACCCAAGATCCGAGCGAATTTGTTGCAATTCTTTTTAACATGCCCGACATGGCAGCAAGAGCGGCACCTGAGTTTCGAAGTGCAGGCCGAAGAAAAATGTCCCTTTTCCAAACAAATCTAACACGTGTGAATGTCTTCAACCATACCGGAAATCAACTTATCAAAATCCTCACGTGCTTGCTGCGATGAAGGAATATTAGCAGGCCCAGGAGAGAGTTTCTGCTCAGCCCCATCTAGCGGCCCAAAACACGTGCGCTCCTCCCGGCCCGTGGCACACACCGTAGATGACCCAACATGGCCAGGTGTATCCACATTCAAAGAACCATAATTCCCGCCCGAGGATGGCGGCGCCCGGTCAGCCGAGGTCAGTAGATCTTGCATCGTTCCAAAAGATATCGCTCGCCTCGTGGATGTCCACCGGAGATTCGCCGACAAAGTTGGGCGAATGACTACCCTCTCATGTGGAGGAATAGAATAACCAGCATCTTGAACAGTTTGAATGCAATTATCAGACGTAGGATAACGATAACCACAACAAGCCGAGTAGTTCTGAAAACTGCTAAAGAAGTTTTCTTGCCAACCACATTAGATGATTTGAACGATGACTTAGAAGGTTTCTTGTGCATGGCCAATAAACCCAGAGCAGCACGTCTTTTGGAAGGGCTTACAAGAACCCATTCAGCATCACATTCTAAATTCCAGATCTTCAACTCACGACCCCAATTTGGGCCCCCGTAACTCCAAAGATGAAAGTAACATTTGAAATGATCACATGCATACGACCGAAGTCGTAGAATAATCATGGCAACTTCTTTGCAAGAGACTTGAAAACCAAATACCTTATCCTTGATCAAAAAAACCATGAACTCAATGGCCGATCCTCCAAGGGCTACTTCAAGTGCCGCCGCCACGGAATCCTCAGTTAGGCGAAAAACATGACGCCCAAAGGAGACAACCATGGTGAAGATCTCCGAATCCTCAAGGGGATGAACAGAAAACCCAGTAGATTGAAAAACCTTATCTGCAAAAACCAAACCCTTGGAGAAGTCCAAGCCAAGGGTGGATCCATCATTGGAACCCATAGAAGATGGGTATTAGCTTGTAGATCTGGAGAAGCCGGAGGGATTTAGTGGAGAGAAACTAGGATTTGGTGGCTAGAGGTGGAGATCACCGGAGGAGAGTGGAGATCACCGGTGAGGGGGTGGGAGGGCCCTCGGCATATGTTGCCTTGCAGTGCATATGTTGCCTTGCAGTGCCTACTTTTGACATCATATATGTCATCTACTTAGTTTAGACATGTTCTGCAATGCCACCTGTTTAGTTTCTATATTGTATATGAGAATTATGCAGTCTCATGTCTTTTAGCCGGCCATAATATATGTGAAATGTGCAATGCCATCCTGTTTAACCAGGCATCATATATTTGAATGATATCTTGCCCATACTTTTCTTCATTACATTTCCATTTGTCGACAATGTTTGTACATTAAACTACTCTTCCTGTGAATCAGCCATTTGGGTGGGAGATGGAAAAATCTAGAGTGAAAACAAGGCCTTCAGAGCAAACAGTGCTACCTATCGAAGAAGATCTCTTGTTGGGTCCCGATAGCTCCTCAGAGATGGATTTAGAGACAAATGACCAGTCTTATTCCCCCACCGAGGTGTATGCTCTAACTTGGCATGGTTATACTGCTCATATCATGCATATGGTGTCTTGCATTGCATAGTTTAGACATCATATACACAATATTCAACACCATGTTCTTAGTTCAGGCATCATATCGAATGCCCTCTGTTTAGCATACACTACTAGGGAAAAGCCTAGCAGCAGCGCGGGTTTTAGACCTATCAGTAGCGCGGGGTTATGTGCTACTGATAAGGCGCTACAACTAACGTATAGCAGTAGCGTGCCTCCTCCCACGCTACTGCTAAATTGACTTAGTAGTAGCGAGTTCCCGGAGGAGTGCTACTGGTAATTAGTAGTAGCGCTTCTCCCTGCTCGCGCTGCTACTATTATTTCGTATTTTATTTCTTTTTTATTTCATGTTGTATTCGTACACCTTTACACAAGTTTTCACACAACAGGAATTTAGAAATTGTTTTTACATCATAATGAGTTATTACATCACGGGGTGAAAGAATCGTGTGGACTAGTTTCAAGTGGATGGACATCCACTTGAAACTAATCCGCGGTTCTTTCACCCAATGATATAATAAATATCATCATCATCATATCATTAACAACTTATCATCGTAATACATCATTGTCATATAACACCTCCTCAAGATCATCATTTTCATCAATGAGACATCACATAGCAAATTGGTCACTAGTCGTAATCACAAGTACTCCTCACATCATCAACTCTAACACATTGTATCACATAATAAACATATTGTACCTCATAGGACCTACTACATTCTCTTAGGACCTACTATATTCTCTAAGGTAAAATAGCAAAAAACAAGATAGCCCCTGACTCTCCATTATGGAGAATGGAGATTATCCTGTCTCCAATTCTTGCCTTTCGCTTAATGTTACTTTCAAGAACCTCCTTGTGAATGTCCAAATTTTTTTTCCATTCTTTGATTAGCATGTGTTCACCGCTTTTAGAAATCTGATATGCACAGGTGAGCTCCTTAGATTCACCTGGTTGTATGTTCAAAACTGCAAGGCGACCATTCTGATACATCAGATGAGGCACACAATCCATCGGGATTTCCTGTTGAAAAACATAGTAATAACTTCGTAGTTAGCAATGATGTACTAGTTTTAGAAGTATGAAAAGATGCACGGATGTCGTAATAGTAAAAAATCTCACCCGGGTATCTCCATAGAAGTTACCGTGGTTCAACATGTGCACTAGTGGCACGTATTCACCATAATTTGGAAGAGTTCGATAATAGGTATTGTAATTCTCAAGAAAAATACAATAAGCAATCAGATGACTTTTCTCCTTATAAGTTAATTCGGAGCCATCAGTGTAGTGGGTTTTGTCTACAATCTTCTGCACATTCTTTGAAGATTCAAAATAAGCTGTCAACTATTTCGAAATAAACAATATAAATTAGTTAATAACTATGTTTGAGAAACTCACATTGCGGTAGAATCAGAAGCGTATCAACAAGGACCCAAATGTCCATATTATCTTGCTCGATGTCAGGATTACCAAGATCGATGGTGACAATCATACCCTCATAAAAACCATACATTTTGCAAAGTGCTTCCCAATTTTGGCAACCAAAATGGGTTACGCCATGAGAATTGTACAGATTTACTTCAAAATCGATATCATGATGGGTCCTTAGGTGTATTTTCTTTGTTTCATAATTTTCATGGTCTTCAAAACCCATCCTCTCCAAGACATAGCGTCTTGCATGGCATGGGATAAGCTAGTCGAATTGTAAAAGATGAAAATTAGACGTTGAAATAGTCGAAGTCATGCTTAATTACGAAAAAAACGCTTGTCATTGTTGCGTACCGTTTCAACATCGAAGGTCTCCTCGAGCTTAATGCTGAAGCGCCGATCTTCATCCAGCTCAATGAACCTGTCGCACATACCTCGATCATCGTGGCGCCAGTTGCACTTCCCCGGGAGACTGATGTCATTTGAGTACGACATTTACTACGTTCATAATTCAAAGATTAAACTTGTACATATTCTAGCACAAGTCATGCCAGAATTCACGGAAAAATCCGGCATGACCTTTGCTAAAAAAGGACATATCGAGCGCCTGAAATTTGCCGGAACAGAAATTAATCAACACTCCGGCAAAACATAGGCCACTCGGAGGTGTAACCAAAACATGAAATAATTGCTTAAACTAAAAAATAACAACAAATATGACATGTTCAACTAGTTCTATTAATTCACACTAGTAGAAAACGGAGCTTTAAAACCGGTTTGTAAGGGCCTTTAGTGCCGGTTATGGAACCGGCACTAAAGTGTGGGCACTAAAGGCCCCCCCCCCTTTAATACCGGTTCGGCATGAACCGGCGCTAAAGTGCCACCACATGGCGTGAGCTCACGCCCTGGTCTCCATCGAATGCGGATTTTCGTGCTGAATTTTTTGATATATTATACGTTTTTTTCCGACATCGTATGCAAAAGTTATAGCCGTTTTACATTTTCCCTACACTTTTTGCAAAACATGTCCAAATTTAAGTTTTCAAATTTTCCTAACTAGTAGATATAGTAATATAACTACCTCTCGAAGGATTTTATTTTTTGAAGTTTTTATCATTTTCTTTTGATTTTTTCAGAACTAAAATGGCGACACACGGGGGGTGGGGGGTGGGGGTAGAGTTTGAAAATTGCCCGATAGTGCCGGTTTGTGTCACAACCCGGTACTATAGGTCAGACCTCTTTAGTACCGGTTCATGGCACAAACCGTTACTAAAGGTTAGCCCTTTAGTACCGGTTTGTGACATGAACCGGTACTAAATGTTATCGTGGGGCCCCGGCCTGACGCCAGCCTGTCATCACCCCTTTAGTACCGGTTCGTGGCACGAACCGGTACTAAAGGTTCAACACGAACCGGCATTAATGCATAGCCGTTCGAACCGGCACTAATGGTACAATTAGCGTCGGCTCAAATTCAAACCGGCACTAATGTGCTTCACGTTTGACCCTTTTTCTACTAGTGTCAACTAGTTCTTACTAAATATAAACTTAGTATAAAAAGAAAAAAAAAACTAGTACTTTCTAAAAATAAAGTAGTTCAACTAGTTATTAATTTACTTACTATACTAGTTCAACTAAAACTTAACTAGTTCAACTAAAACTAAACTAGTTCTATTAATTCAACTCGTTCTTACTAAATATAAACTTACTATAAACAGAAAGAAACTAGTACATCTACTACTACTAATTAACATCTAACTACTACATATACTACTAATTAACATCTACTACTGCTAATTATACAACTAGTTTACCATCACTACTAGTAATTAATATCCACTACTTCTAAAAATCATTATCTATGAACCCTAAATTAACATATACTACTACTAAAATCATCTACTAACTAAGCAAAGAGAGAGGGGGTGGGGGGCTTACAGAGGGAGAGACGGTGGCGGGGTGGTGCTCGGCGACGGAGGGGCGGCGAGGGCGGGCTCGGGATCGGTAGGCGGCGGTCCTGGGCGGCGGGCTCGGTCGAGGGCGGCGGCGGTGAGGTCGAGGGTGACGACAGTGTGGTCGAGAGCGGCGGCGGGCGGTGGCGGTGAGGTTGAGGGCGGGCTCGGGCGGCGTTGGTGAGGGTAGGCACGCTCGGGCTCGGGCGGCGGTGACAGGAGTAGGGGAAGAACATGCCGGGGGGAGGAGGACTTAGCGAAATTTTTGAGCCGGGGGGTGGTTAAACTCGAACTAGCAGTAGCGCTCATATGGAAAACGCGCTATAGCTAACTTATCTATAGCGCGTTTTAGTGAAAACCGCTACTGCTAATGGAAGCAGTTATTTCTTTTGTTTATCCCAATATCATTAACGCTTTGTCCTGAAAAAACGCTGTAAGTCTAAGCAATGTAAAAACATCAAAAATATACATTGGTCATCATTGATCTTTTTGTGTATAATCTAAATAGTCAACATGAATTCTCACTATACATTGGTCATCATATTGCAACCACAAATCATACACATATAGTTCAATGAAGACCAAGTGCTCGAGATAGGTTGAGAAGTAACATATTTAAGGTGGTAAACACCTTGTTCGCTTAGCAGTATGGGACTAAACTTAATTAGTTGCGGTGATACTTAGCAGTAGCGAGTTTTGAAGAAAACCGCTGCTACTAAGTTCTTTAGCAGTAGCGCGTCCATGGGAAGGGCGCTACTACTATATCTATCCTGGAGGCAACACCGTGGCAATTATAGTAGTAGCGCTCTTTTCACCTAGAGCGCTACTGCTACTTAGTCATTAGTAGCGCTCTTTTCTGAAGCTCGCTACTGCTAATTAGCTGTAGCGTCTGTTTTTAAACCACGCTGCTGCTAAGATTCTGTGTATAAGGTTTTCCCTAGTAGTGATATAAATCATATATGTGAATTAAATCATACGATCCTGGTTACTTAGATAACATGTATGTGAATTATGTCATGCGATCCTGTTCAGTTATTCATCATATCTTTGAATTATGTTATGTTATGTTATGCTATCCGGTTTAGATAGACATCATATATGTGAAATTATGTCATGCTATCCGTTTTAGTTAAACAATATACATGTCAACTATTTCATGCCCTCTTTTTTCCACACTATCTATTGCATATGTCTCTCATACAATGTCTGTACATTCAACTATGTTTCCTGTTTACCTGCCATATGAATTGGAGCGGGTAATGCCAGTATCTAGCGGAGTAAAAACACAGTCTTCAAATAAAACAGTGCTACCTCTTGGTGGAGATAGCACCCCGGTCATACATGCACGAGAACTAGCCCTACCACACATAACCCAAACTCTCGCAAATTGTACCCCTATGTGATGGACAGAGAACCAGCTTCACCCAATCTAATCCCAACCCCAGCAGATAGTAACCCAGTTCCTGTTGAGACAACACCATCTCCACCATAGAGCTCCCAAACATGAGTAGTTAGTAAGGCAGCTCCAGTGCTCAAACGGGCAGTACTACCATGGCGAACTCCAACTCCACCAGTTAGTATGCCTTTTCCTGTGGAGGAAGCACAACCAACCAGTCGTAGTTTAGCATCTAACACATTTGATGTTGTTGAATCCAATGTGCATATCTTCCCATCTTGAAAATATTATACTGAAGATGAAGGAAAATGCCAGTTGCAGGTGTTTGTCCAGGAGTTATGTGTAAGTAATGTTATTCATGGCAATTACTTTGCTTTGTCCCATATATTCTACCTCCATGATGGTTATAATACAGCTAATTTTCCCATTTTGCTCTATAGAGAAGGACCTATTTGTAAACTCGGGATGAGGTAACCTATGCTATCTTCAAGAATGCTTGGTGGCAGTATCGGAATTACCTGAAGAAAACGTACTTAACTGGCAAATAAACTCATCAAATCCCCTTACGTTCTCCTGAGACACATTTACTGGACGATGATTGGGAACGCCTTGTTCTGTACTGGTACCGAACCAAGAATGTGGTAAAGCCTTTGAGCTCATTTTCTCTTTTTAAAAACTATATTCTTGCATCTTATTGTACTCTGTTCATGTAGAACAAGTGCTTAAACCTGAAGAACAACTGTTCTAATTTAACATTCCATTGCTATCGTGCATACTGCTTTGCTATTGTATCACTATATTTTCTCATACAAACTTATTTTAAAATTGAAGGATCCAATTGAAACTCCAATGGCACAATAGGTATGTTCACGCATGTTTCTTATCAATAGCTCTGTTGATTTCAATTTCAATTGTGTATACAATTGACTTCTCATATCATGCACATTAGCATCACAATAGAGCCAATAGTGTTGTTGTACATGTAGACCCGTGGTACCCACCTGAAATCTTGTTTTGCCGTGTAGTTTCCCAGGCTTTGTATTCATTCACTACTGCTTTGTCTTTAACTGATATGATTTGAACCGTGTCTCTATTTTGATTTGGCAAGACAATGCAGTGACCATAGGACATAAATATATGTTTGTTTGATGCTTTTACTATGTACAAGTACTTGGCAATAGAAGACTTGGTAGTTTAATCCTATCCACCTTACTAATGAACTGGTTCACCGAAATGAGTTTCATATACTAGTACATGCTAAACCTGTTATGTGTCTGCTTGTTTCTTCTTTTAGAATGCTGACAGAATATTGGGGAAGAGTGCCTTATTAAGCAATGGTAAAGGAAGTAATGTAGATAAGGTTCAGGATACTGAGACATCCTTGTTGGTTTCCAACAAAGCTGATAAAACAACTAAGGAAGACTATCTTGAAGATAGTGAGACAACCCCAAAGTCCTGTCTTGGTTTAGTGTTTGAGTTACTGGCCACTACCGGTTGCACAAGCTATTCAAACTCACTGTCTGAATCAGTTCGGTTTCTTGAGTCTCAACTACAAGCTGAAAGACATCGATCACCTGTGCTGCGACAACAAGTGGAAGGACTGCGGAAGTCCCTAGAGCATTCAGATGCATACTTTCTGGTGCAACAACAAGTGCTGGAGGATTTTAGCGCCAAACAGGACAAAGCTAATAAGCTTGCTAAGCTTATTACTAGCATGGTGGATACCCAGGATAACATTTCTTGAGCTCTTCTGAAGTTGTTTCAGTTATGCTCTTGTTTTGCTGCCACGTTTATTTGCACTGGTGGACAATTTTGACGGTCAGTGTAAGTAATATGCTGCTTTGTTCCCTATATTTGCTCTGGTGGCGAACTTTGATGCCCAGTGGATGTAATATGTGTAATAGTTGTAATAGGCTAGCGTTAGTTTCTTGCTCATTTATTTCCTTATTGTCTTGTTTAGTTGTTTGCTTGTAGTCACTGCAGTTCTTTTTTCACGTTTTTCTAGTGGCCACAGTAACCTATTTTTGGTAACTAGGCCACAATAACCATGGAAACACACGGACTGTTGTAACCATGTGCCTCATGCGGGCCGTAGGATCCATCGGCCTTCTATGGGCCGTAGGATCCAAGGGCCTTCTACGGGCCATAGGATCCAAGGGCCTTCTACGGGCCATAGGATCCATGGACTTTCTATGACCCGTATGATCCATGGGCCTTCTATGGGCCGTAGGATCGATGGGCCTTCTGTGGGCCGTATAATCATTTCGCCAAACATGGGCCATACTATTCGTGGACGCTACCTCTTGAGCATGCGTTGGTTTTCCCTTGAAGAGGAAAGGGTGATGCAGCAAAGTAGCGTAAGTATTTCCCTCAGTTTTTGAGAACCAAGGTATCAATCCAGTAGGAGGTTACACGCAAGTCGCCTTGTACCTGCACAAACAAATAAGAACCTTACACGTAAGTATTTCCCTCGGGGACCTCGCTCTTTGATCTTGGGCTAACCTGTTTTGCCATTAAAGTTCCGATTGGATTCAGAAAAGTTGAAGTTAGCAAAACATCTCAACTGGGAGTTATATCAGCAAACCAGTTAAACAAACAAGGAATTAAAGAGTTTCAATTGGATGCTGAAAAGTAGTTATTAACATCATTGTAACCCGCTGTTGCAGCAGCAAAGCAGTTAAACAAACAAGTAGATATTTAAGTTAAGGGAAACAGGTAATTCTTAACAGTAAGTATCAAACACATAGATAGGCGCAGTCTACAATATGATTAACAGGCTGTGTCATTATGTAATCAGTAGCAAACTAAATTAAGCCAAGCAACGTAATTCAACAATTTTGTAATAAGTGGCTAACTAAAATTCCAAGAAGCAGGTAACTGAACTTATGCTAGTTCTTTGTACAGGCACACTGCAACTTCTTTTTCGCATACATGGTTGTACGAAGGAGTCCATGGCATCAATTGCTTGGATACGTAGTCCCAATACTTCTTTCTTCCCACACTGCATGGGTAAGTCGAATGTTTAATCTGGTAAGATGGTGCGTCCTTAATATGTTATATGAGGACGTGTAGTCAGACTAGTTGTAGCCAAACACATCACACTGGCTTTTACTCTATATTTCATGCGATTACTTTTGGCATATCGAGATCTAAGCAATCTATAATAGGATGAAAACACTGGCATCCTTCACATTATTGGTGAACTCAGTTCATAGAAACAAGCAATTCAACCATTCTCTGGGTAAATCAAAAGCACCACTGGAATATTTTTCACTATGCAATCATACACGCAAAAAGGGGCGACGCCACCATAGGGGCTGGTATAGGCGGCCGCCTCAGGTGGCTGGAAAGTGTGCACCTAGTTTGAGTCGTCCAGGTTGGCCCATGCTAGTTTTGTTCGTCCCAACACACGAGCAGGCAATGTAAAAAATGAAGAAAAATGTTTCAATTTGGATGGGCCAATAGCATAAGTGCAAGGCAGTCCCTATAGCAGGCTCGTGGCCCAAACGAGCGCCTCCCATATCGACCGACAGTAGGAAAAATGCCAATTCATACGCTCCAGCCTAGTTCGCTCCTAACCTAGCCGCCGCTGGACAGACAGACACAGCACTTCCTCGCGCCCTCGTTGGATGGCGGTCGCCGGGCTTCAAGCGAACGGAAGGACAAGAAGATGAAGATCCAACCCTGGGTGTAGCCTACGTGGGAGGCAGCGGCGGCAGCACGGGCATGGCATCAAGCTTGCGCAAACGGACAGTCGCTAATGGCATGAGTAGCATGCGCAACTAGCAGGTACATTACATCCCTAATTATATCTAATTCAACTCTTCAATTTCTGGCCAATAGTTAAACGTGACGGTGTTGTAAAACTACTTGTATGTAGGGAATCTATGAGTAACTCCCCCAATCAATACTAAACTGACTGAATCTAATGTATCTAATCAAGTTTCCGGTGCAAACATACAAGCTCATGTTGTTCTTGAGCCTGAAGTGTCTAATGAACAAACTGCTAATGAAGGATTTGATGCAAACATTTTACATGCTCCTGGTGATGAACATATAGTGTCTAATGAGGGGTCTAATGCAAGCATTTTGCAAGCTCATTGAAGGATTTAGTGTCTAATGATGATCTACTATGTTGACAGAGACAGAGATTTGCAGGCATTGATGATAAGCAAATTATAGTGCATTTTCATAGCTTGAGGAAACGTCGAGGCCATCTACCAGAAAGTCCCCGTATCATGACAACATAGCATAAATACTTTTCTAATCTGTTGTTTGAAACTATTGGCATACTTGTGCAGGATAGATATATTGATATGCAGTTTGCGCACTGGTTATACGTGCAATTACACTTCGATATTTTCAGCCAGAGAACGAATAATTCAAGCAGGTACAGACCATGTTTGTAATCCTTGTACACCATGTTGCATTTTGTGTTTTTTGGTGCTTGCATCATTTAGTGTTTATAATTTGAACTACTTTGGATCATTAGCTGGTTTTCAAAGTGCATGTAGCTTCACATTTCACAAGTTATGTTGATTTCCGGAGTGCAAGTGCCTTCGTATTTGTTAAGTTAAATGTTCTCCCCTGGTAACTTGAATTCGTGGATCAGCCACTGCACACAAATCATACACGAATGCCAGTACGAATTAAATGAAATGCAGGGACTTACGCTAGCTCATTGTACAGGCTCATTGCAGCTCTGCTTGCGCGTCCATGTTACCACTTGCTTGGATGTGCATGCCTTGTGCTCCTTGCATCCCCCTCTGCATTTTTGACACGGCGAATGGTTGATCAAATAAGAGGAATCGACCTTGATGTTGTACCGGAGGACAGATACTTACAAGGTTATACGGATGTGCAAGATGTGTACCAGATCCCGTAGCGCCGTCATGCTTCGCTAAAATATGGATTTGATTGTTTCAGATGATATCTCCAGAAGAAATAAGAGTTAAGGTCAGAGTTGCATCGGCGTGTAAGCTAAGAGAGCAGTGAAAGGATATTCAAACATCGCCAGAACATTGCACAAGGGAGTGATGTGTGGATACCTAGTTCGGGCCGGCGTTTGGGCATGCTCGCCTAGCTAGAGTGCAGGTAACTTCAAAGCTGTTGAGGGTGATGCGCTGGCTGGCCGCGCACGGATGCAGATCTTGAGTGGCAGCGGAGCGCTACGATGCGGTGGACGAGACCGTTGGTGAAGCCCCAACGGCCTCGGGGGGCGGAGGTGTGACGATGTGCTCGGTGAAGTAGCCCGGTGAGCTGGGAGACGGCGCCGGTGAAGTGCACCTGATGCGATGGAACTCGGTGTCTGTGAGGCACGTCAGTTGCGGCGGCTCACGTTGTCGGTGGACCACCCGGTGCGGTGGACAAGGGCGTAGATGAGGTAGCTCCGGTGCGGTAGTGAAGCGCGACCGTCGTCGTCGTTCGGCACATAGGTGGGGAACGGTTGGGAAAGAGACGAGACGATGGGCGATTCGAGGGTTCGCGGCGAATTAGGGATTTGAGCAATCTGGGTGTGATAGGGGACGGTGGAGAAGAGAGATTTTGCAGGGCTGGAAGGGGCCGCCAGATATTTCAATCCGAAACTTGCAAGCGCGAACTTATATTGTCGTCGTCCTTTTTTGGGGGGCTGGGTGGCTGGGTGCTACGCATCCGTCCGACACACGCGACCACCCTGACAGGACTATGCTTCGGTGCCTTAAGGCATCTGCCTTCGTGTCCATGACGTATGGGCCCAACAGGTGGCTGGCCCACATGTCAGTGACGCAAAGGCAGTTGCCTTTAAGGCACAGAAGCAGTGTCCACAATGACACGACCCTGGTTTGCCTGGTGCGCCTACATTTGAAAATGCAAACGAATCTTCTTTCCTTTGCAAGCGAATCTGTATGTATTACCATGCCCGTGTTTTCCTTGCAATAATTAGTCATTTGAAACGAGGTACTCCATCCGTTCACTTTTGTAAGTCGTTTCAAACAACTTAAAATGAACTGTTTTGCACATTGTCTGAAATGTCTTCAAGGTCTTATAAAAGTGAACAGAGTGAGTACTATAAATTAATTAATGAGTTATTTGAAAAAAATCAAAATGGTACCCACGCTAACGTGGATTAGAGTGTGTCTCACATAATTAGTTATTTTAATTAGAGTGTGTGTCACGTAGCGATCTCCAATTCTAACATGGATTTCACATTTCACTGTATCCACTCAACTTTTTAATACAAATGCATATGTATATGATGAACACCATGGTAGTGAGAAAACTTTTGGATGGATTCAAACATATGACCTACAAAATAGCACAACAAACTGAGTCAATGTCAACTTTTCGAAACTTAGTATGGCACGAATTCAAAATAATTACCCGTATGCCTGCTCCTCGGTTCAAATCTTACAATGTACACCGAATTGGAACATAGATATTAAGTCTCGTACTATGTACATTCAAATGTTGTTTTTAGCCCCCCTCCCCCCCGCACAAACGCTACATACTTCCTGTATCGGTCAATCTTCCTCTCCTAACCACCTTAGGAAGCTATCGGTTTCCAACACACGTTCATTCTTTCTCTCCATGTTTCGATCTCTAAGTCTCTCAACTACACAACCCCTTTTTCCACTCTGTTACCAAATGTATTTACCTCACACACCCGCCATTGCACCCCATGCTGAGCTCTCTCTCTCCCCCCCTCTCCCTCTCACCCTCTCGCGCTAAATACATGCATTGCCTATCTAGCCCCCCAACCTCTCATGCATGCGCACACACGCACGTTGTATATCTAGGTCACTCCCTTGAGACTGTCTCACTCTTTCTTCCGCACGGCGGGCCACACTCGCTCAATCTCGCTCTCTTTATCCGAGTCTCGTTTAACCTCATTTTATTTCACACACAAATGATATATCTCCCTGTTCGGGCCTCGATCGACACACTCTATACTCTCTCACGCAGATTGTCTATCTAGGTCAGTCCATCCAAGCGGCCACGCTCACTCAATCTCTCTCTCTCTCTGTCTCTCTCTCCGTATGTCTCGATTGACCTCGCTCTTTCTCGGACAAAAACGATATATCACCATGTTTGAGCCCAATTCGACCTATTCACATTGTATACTCTCTCACGCACATCGTCTATCTAGGTCACTCTCTCCAACCCGTCTCACTCTTTCGATCGCACGGCAACCCTATGTGATCGGTTGACCTTGCTTCCTCCCACGCACAAAATATATCTACACGTCTTCACTTACTGGTGGGTTCCATGTGTGCTCTCTCTCTCTGTCCTCCCCTTCTGCATATAGACGCACGGGCAAACAGGAAGAACTCAGGGGGCGATATTGCCGTTGACCATATCTGCACGCGTTCACAAGTCACGGCACCAGTTTCATGTACTAGCAGCACTAGTCAGTGTGTACGTGCAATGGACGTTAATTTGGATGTAAATTAAGTGCATGCGGATATTAACTACTAGGATATTATTTGCGTGTTGTCATGTGATTAGCACTATTTTTGGCATGAAATTAACTGCACACTAAACGTGTTGAGCGCTCGACATTGAAGCAGTCTAGGTCGTTGGATGACAAGGAATACATGTGACTTGATGACGTTTTATATTTATTTTGATACGGCTCTAGTAGAACATTCAATTGATCAAACCATACATTTCGTTCAGTCTAACCCCGACTTTAAATTATACGACGATCGATATAAAATAAACGGAAATGATAAACGTTCAGATTTTAAGCATGCCAATCCAAACGTTTTTCATGGCAAATTAAGATTACGCAGCGGTGGCGGCGTCGTCTCATGGTGGGAAGCGGCTCCTCTGCCGTGCTCTGTGTGTCGTCGGGCCACTGACCGACGGCGGCGGCGGCGTCTTGCGCCGTTGTTGGCAAACTCCTGGACGTTGGCCTAGCTTCAAGGAAGGCCAAAATATTCTGGACTTTGGAGCGAGTCGACTGGCGGGAGGAGGCGACTAGCGTTGGTGCAAGGAAGCAGTCGACGGCGGCCATCCATGCCGCTGAGGGGGGCACTGGCACCCGCGCGCGGACATGCGCTATCAACGGCGCGGCGGAGACATTCGTGTGCATGGGCACCGGCACGGGAGTGCACGTCAGTGCACACACAGGCGTAGGCGCTGGCAGGTGCACGGGCACCGGCACGGGCGTGCGCGTCAGTGCACGCGCAGGCGCAGGCGCTGGCAGGGGCAAGGGCACCAGCACGGGCGTGCGTATCAGTGCACGCGCAGGCGCATGCGCTGGCAGGTGCACGCGCAGGCGCATGCGCTGGCAGGTGCACGGGCGCGTGAAAGTAGGCGGGCACCTCGTGGAACCCCTTGGGATCAAGCTCGGATGTGGATTTTCGTGCTGAATTTTTTGATATATTATCCGTTTTTTCCGACATCGTATGCAAAAGTTATAGCCGTTTTACATTTTTCCTACACTTTCTGCAAAACATGTCCAAATTTAAGTTTTCAAATTTTCCTAACTAGTAAATGTAGTAATATAACTACCTCTCGAAGGATTTTATTTTTTGAAGTTTTTATCATTTTCTTTTGATTTTTTCAGAACTAAAATGGCGACACACGGGGGGTGGGGGGTGGGGGTAGAGTTTGAAAATTGCCCGATAGTGCCGGTTTGTGTCACAACCCGGTACTATAGGTCAGACCTCTTTAGTACCGGTTCGTGGCACAAACCGTTACTAAAGGTTAGCCCTTTAGTACCGGTTTGTGACACGAAACCGGTACTAAAGGTGATCGTGGGGCCCCGACCTGACGCCAGCCTGCCATCACCCCTTTAGTATCGGTTTGTGGCACGAACCGGTACTAAAGGTTCAACACGACCCGACATTAATGCATAGCCGTTTGAACCGGCACTAATGGTACAATTAGTGCCGGCTCAAATTCAAACCGGCACTAATGTGCTTCACGTTTGACCCTTTTTCTACTAGTGTCAACTAGTTCTTACTAAATATAAACTTAGTATAAAAATAAAAAAACTAGTTCTTTCTAAAAATAATGTAGTTCAACTAGTTATTAATTTACTTACTATACTAGTTCAACTAAAACTTAACTAGTTCAACTAAAACTAAACTAGTTCTATTAATTCAACTCGTTCTTACTAAATATAAACTTACTATAAAGAGAAAGAAACTAGTACATCTACTACTACTAATTAACATCTAACTACTACATCTACTACTAATTAACATCTACTACTGCTAATTATACAACTAGTTTACCATCACTACTAGTAATTAATATCCACTACTTCTAAAAATCATTATCTATGAACCCTAAATTAACATCTACTACTACTAAAATCATCTACTAAGTAAGCAAAGAGAGAGGGGGTGGGGAGGGGTGGGGGGGCTACAGAGGGAGAGACGGTGGCGGGGTGGTGCTCGGCGACGGAGGGGCGGCGAGGGCGGGCTCGGGATCGGGAGGCGGCGGTCCTGGGCGGCGGGCTCGGTCGAGGGACGCGGCGGTGAGGTCGAGGGCGACGACAGTGTGGTCGAGAGCGGCGGCGGGCGGCGGCGGTGAGGTTGAGGGTAGGCTCGGGCGGCGGCTGTGAGGCCAGGCGCGCTCGGGCTCGGGCGGGAGTGACAGGAGTAGGGGAAGACCATGCCGGGGGGGAGGAGGACTTAGCGAAATTTTGAGCCGGGGGGGGGCGTGGTTAACTCGAACTAGCAGTAGCGCTCATATGGAAAACGCGCTATAGCTAACTTATCTATAGCGCGTTTTAGTGAAAACCGCTACTGCTAATGGAAGCGGTTATTTCTTTTGTTTATCCCAATATCAGTAACGCTTTGTCCTGAAAAAACGCTATAAGTCTAAGCAATGTAAAAACATCAAAAATATACATTGGTCATCATTGATCTTTTTGTGTATAATCTAAATAGTCAACATGAATCCTCACTATACCTGTATAGGTACAGGCGAGGATTCATATTGCAACCACAAATCATACACATATAGTTCAATGAAGACCAAGTGCTCGAGATAGGTTGAGAAGTAACATATTTAAGGTGGTAAACACCTTGTTCGCTTAGCAGTATGGGACTAAACTTAATTAGTTGCGGTGATACTTAGCAGTAGCGAGTTTTGAAGAAAACTGCTGCTACTAAGTTCTTTAGCAGTAGCGCATCCATGGGAAGGGCGCTACTACTATATCTATCCTGGAGGCAACACCGTGGCAATTATAGTAGTAGCGCTCTTTTCACGTAGAGCGCTACTGCTACTTAGTCATTAGTAGCGCTCTTTTCTGAAGCTCGCTACTGCTAATTAGCAGTAGCGTCTGTTTTTAAACCGCGCTGCTGCTAAGATTCTGTGTATAAGGTTTTCCCTAGTAGTGATATAAATCACATATGTGAATTAAATCATACGATCCTGATTACTTAGATAACATGTATGTGAATTAGGTCATGCGATCCTGTTCAGTTATTCATCATATCTTTGAATTATGTTATGTTATGTTATGCTATCCGGTTTAGATAGACATCATATATGTGAAATTATGTCATGCTATCCGTTTTAGTTAAACAATATACATGTCAACTATTTCATGCCCTCTTTTTTCCACACTATGTATTGCATCTGTCTCTCATACAATGTCTGTACATTCAACTATGTTTCCTGTTTACCTGCCATATGAATTGGAGCGGGTGATGCCAGTATCTAGCGGAGTAAAACACAGTCTTCAAATAAAACAGTGCTACCTCTTGGTGGAGATAGCACCCCGGCCGTACATGCACGAGAACTAGCCATACCACACATAACCCAAACTCTCGCAGATTGTACCCCTACTGCGATGGACAGAGAACCAGCTTCACCCAATCTAACCCCAACCCCAGCAGATAGTAACCCAGTTCCTGTTGAGACAACACCATCTCCACCATAGAGCTCCCAAACATGAGTAGTTCGTAAGGCAGCTCCAGTGCTCAAAGGGGCAGTACTACCACGTCGAACTCCAACTCCACCAGTTAGTATGCCTTTTCCTGTGGAGGAAGCACAACCAACCAGTCGTAGTTTAGCATTTATCACATTTGATGTTGTTGAATCTAATGTGCATATCTTCCCATCTTGGAAATATTATACTGAAGATGAAGGAAAATGCTAGTTGCAGGTGTTTGTCCAGGAGTTATGTGTAAGTAATGTTATTCATGGCAATTACTTTGCATTGTCCCATATATTCTACCTCCATGATGGTTATAATACAGCTAATTTTCCCAATTTGCTCTATAGAGACGGACCTATTTGGAAACTCGGGATGAGGTAACCTATGCTATCTTCAAGAATGCTTGGTGGCAGTATCAGAATTACCTGAAGAAAACGTACTTAACTGGCAAATAAACTCATCAAATCCCCTTACGTTCTCCTGAGACACATTTACTAGACGATGATTGGGAACGCCTTGTTCTATACTGGTCCCGAACCAAGAATGTGGTAAGGCCTATGAGCTCATTTTCTCCTTTTAAGAACTATATTCTTGCATCTTATTGTACTCTGTTCATGTAGAACAAGTGCTCAAACCTGAAGAACAACTGTTCGAATTTAAGATTCCATTGCTATCATGCATACTGCTTTGCTATTATATCACTATATTTACTCATACAAACTTATTTTAAAATTGAAGGATCCAATTGAAACTCCAATGGCACGATAGGTATGTTCACGCATGTTTCTTTAACTGGTTTGCTCTTATCAATAGCTGTGTTGATTTCAATTTCAATTGTGTATACAATTGACTTCTCATATCATGCACATTAGCATCACAACAGAGCCAATAGTGTTGTTGTACATGTAGACCCGTGGTACCCACCTGAAATCTTGTTTTGTCGTGTAGTTTCCCACGCTTTGTATTCTTTCACTACTGCTTTGTCTTGAACTGATGTGATTTGAACCGTGTCTCTATTTTGATTTGGCAAGACAATGCAGTGACCATAGGACATAAATATATGTTTGTTTGATGCTTTTACTATGTACAAGTACTTGGCAATAGAAGACTTGGTAGTTTAATCCTATCCACCTTACTAATGAACTGGTTCACCGAAATGAGTTTCATATACTAGTACATGCTAAACCTATTATGTGTCTGCTTGTTTCTTCTTTTAGAATGCTGACAGAATATTGGGGAAGAGTGCCTTATTAAGCAATGGTAAAGGAAGTAATGCAGATAAGGTTCAGGATACTGAGACATCCTTGTTGGTCTCCAACAAAGCTGATAAAACAACTAAGGAAGACTATCTTGAAGATAGTGAGACAACCCCAAAGTCCTGTCTTGGTTTAGTGTTTGAGTTATTGGCCACTACCGGTTGCACAAGCTATTCAAATTCACTGTCTGAATCAGTTCGGTTTCTTGAGTCTCAACTACAAGCTGAAAGACATCGATCACCTATGCTGCGACAACAAGTGGAAGGACTGCGGAAGTCCCTAGAGCATTCAGATGCATACTTTCTGGTGCAACAACAAGTGTTGGAGGATTTTAGCGCCAAACAGGACAAAGCTAATAAGCTTGCTAAGCTTATTACTAGCATGGTGGATACCCAGGATAACATTTCTTGAGGTCTTCTGAAGTTGTTTCAGTTATGCTCTTGTTTTGCTGCCACGTTTATTTGCACTGCTGGACAATTTTCACGGTCAGTGTATGTAATATGCTGCTTTGTTCCCTATATTTGCTCTGGTGGCGAACTTTGATGCCCAGTGGATGTAATATGTGTAATAGCTGTAATAGGCTAGCGTTAGTTTCTTGCTCATTTATTTCCTTATTATCTTGTTTAGTTGTTTGCTTGTAGTCACTGCAGTTCTTTTTTCGCCTTTTTCTAGTGGCCACAATAACCTATTTTTGGTAACTAGGCCACAATAATCATGGAAACACACGGACTGTTGTAACCATGTGCCTCATGCGGGCCGTAGGATCCATCGGCCTTCTATGGGCCGTAGGATCCAAGGGCCTTCTACGGGCCATAGGATCCATGGACTTTCTACGATCCGTATGATCCATGGGCCTTCTACGGGCCGTAGGATCCATGGGCCTTCTGTGGGGCGTATAATCATTTCGCCAAACATGGGCCATACTATTCGTGGACGCTACCTCTTGAGCATGCGTTGGTTTTCCCTTGAAGAGGAAAGGGTGATGCAGCAAAGTAGCGTAAGTATTTCCCTCAGTTTTTGAGAACCAAGGTATCAATCCAGTAGGAGGTTACACTCAAGTCGCCTTGTACCTGCACAAACAAATAAGAACCTTGCAACCAACGCGATAAATGGGTTGTCAAACCCTTGCCGCCCACTTGCAAAAGTGAGATATGATAGAGTTAATAAGATAAATATTTTTGGTATTTTTATGATATAGGTTGGAAAGTAAAGATTGCAAAATAAACGGTGGTAGAAATAGTAAATTGGTAGGAAAATAATATGATGGAAGATAGACCCGGGGGCCATAGGTTTCACTAGTGGCTTCTCTCAAGATAGCATAGTCTACGGCGGGTGAACAAATTACTGTCGAGCAATTGATAGAAAAGCGCATAGTTATGAGAATATCTAGGCATGATCATGTATATAGGCATCACGTCCGCGACAAGTAGACCAAAACGATTCTGCATCTACTACTATTACTCCACACATCGACCACAATCCAGCATCCATCTAGAGTATTAAGTTCATAAGAACAGAGCAACGCATTAGGCAAGATGACATGTTGTAGTGGGATAAACTCAAGCAATATGATATAAACCCCATCTTTTTATCCTCGATGGCAACAATACAATACGTGCCTTGCTGCCCCTACTGTCACTGGGAAAGGACACCGCAAGATTGAACCCAAAGATCAACACATCTCCAATTGCAAGAAAGATCAAACTAGTAGGCCAAACCAAACTAATAATTCGAAGAGACTTGCAAAGATAACAAATCATACATATAAGAATTCAGAGAAGAACCAAATATTATTCATAGATACTCTTGATCATAAACCCACAATTCATTGGATCTCGACAAACACACCGCAAAAAGAATTACATCAAATAGATCTCCAAGAAAATCGAGGAGAATTATGTATTGAGATCCAAAGAGAGAGAAGAAGCCGTCTAGCTAATAACTATGGACCCGAAGATCTGTGGTAAACTACTCACACATCATCGGAGAGGCTATGGTGTTGATGTAGAAGCGCTCCATGATCGATTCCCCCTCCGATGGAGCACCGAAAAGGGCCCCAAGATGGGATCTCACAGGTACAGAAGGTTGCGACGGTGGAAATAGGTTTCGTGGTGCTCTCGGATGTTTTCAGGGTATATGAGTATATATAGGCGAAGGAAGGAGGTTGGTGGAGCCACGAGGGGCCCACGAGGGTGGGGGCGCTCCTCCCTGCCACGTGGCCGCCTCGTTGCTTCCTTGACGTCCACTCCAAGTCTCCTGGATTACGTCTGTTCCAAAAATAACTCTCCCATAGGTCTCATTCCGTTTGGATTCTGTTTGATATTCCTTTTCTGCGAAACACTGAAATAGGCAAAAAAAATTGCAATTTGCACTGGGCCTTTGGTTAGTAGGTTAGTCCAAAAAATAATATAAAAGTGCATAATAAAGCCCATTAAACATCCAAAATAGATAATATAATAGAATGGAACAATGAAAAATTATAGATACATTGGAGACGTATGAAGCATCCCCAAGCTTAATTCCTGCTCATACTCGAGTAGGTAAATGATAAAAATAATTTTTTTTATGTGGAATGCTACCTAGCATAATTCTCAATGTAATTTTCTTTATTGTGGCATGAATGTTCAGATCCGAAAGATTCAAGATAAATGTTTAATATTGACATAAAAATAATAATACTTCAATCATACTAACAAAGCAATCATGTCTTCTCTAAATAACATGGCGAAAGAAAGTTATCCCAACAAAATCATATAGTCTAGCTATGCTCTATCTTCATCACACAAAATATTTAAATCATGCACAACCCCGATGACAAGCCATGCAATTGTTTCAAACTTTTGAAGTTCTCAAACTTTTTCAATCTTCACGCAATACATGAGCGTGAGCCATGGACATAGCACTATATGTGGAATAGAAGGGTGGATGTGGAGAAGACGAAAAGGAGAGGATAGTCTCACATCAACTAGGTGTATCAACGGGCTATGGAGATGCCCATCAATAGATATCAATGTGAGTGAGTAGGGATTGCCATGCAACGGATGCACTAGAGCTATAAGTGTATGAAAGCTCAACAAAAGAAACTAAGTGGGTGTGCATCCAACTCGCTTGCTCACGAAGACCTAGGGCATTTTGAGGAAACCCATCATTGCAATATACCAGCCAAGTTCTATAATGTAAAATTCCCACTAGTATATGAAAGTGACAACATAGGAGACTCTCTTTCATGAAGATCATGGTGCTACTTTGAAGCACAAGTGTGGTAAAAGGATAGTAATATTGTCCCTTCTCCCTTTTTCTCTCATTTTTTTTATTTTGGCCTTTTCCCATTTTTATGGCCTCCTTTTTTTCTTTTTTTTTCTTTTCGTCCGGAGTCTCTTCCGGACTTGTGGGGGAATCATAGTCTCCACCATCCTTTCCTCACTTGGGACAGTGCTCTAATAATGACGATCATCACACTTTTATTTACTTATGACTCAAAAATTACAACTCAATACTTAGAACAAAATATGACTCTATGTGAATGCCTCCGGTGGTATACCAGGATATGCAATGAATCAAGAGCGACATGATGAAAGAATTATAAAGGTGGCTTTGCCACAAATACGATGTCAACTACATGACCATGCAAAGCAATATGACAATGATGAAACTTGTCATAACAAACGGAACGGTGGTAAGTTGCATGGCAATATATCTCGGAATGGCTATGGAAATGCCATAATAGGTAGTTATGGTGGCTGTTTTGGAGAAGGTATATGGTGGGTGTATGATACCGATGAAAGGTGCGCGGTATTCACTATAAAAAAATACACTTCCGTGATGATACGTGTTTGTCACAGTAGGTCGCTTTTTTTGTCATGCATGTACATCCATGATAAATTTATGACAGAATCAAGATAGTAATACCTGTGCTGTCGTAGAAGTGTTCCATGACATTACCAAAATTATCATCACGGAAGTGTCCACTTCCATGACAATAAATCACGCGTCACAGAAGTGCTTTCGTCAAGGGTGACCGACACGTGGCATCCACTGTAACGGAACGCCGTTAAGCTATCGGGTCGGGTTTTGGATCCGATAACCCGTTAACAGCCCCGACCAATGGGGATTTTCCACGTGTAAAATCATCATTGGCTAGAGGAGACACATGTCAACTCATCCAATGGGCGAGACGCGCCTATGATATGTTGACATGTGGACCGGCCCATCAAGTTTAAATGGGCCGGCCCAACTAAAGGCCCACAAGATTTTGCGGACCATAATGGGCCGGCCCAGCTAAAGGCCCACGAGATTTTGCGGACCCTAATGGGATGGCCCAGCTAAAGGCCCACATGATTTTGCGGGCCATAATGGGCCGGCCCAGGTAAAGGCCCACAAGATATTTGTGTGCCATAATGGGCCGGCCCAGGTAAAGCCCACAAGATTCTTGCGGGTCATAATGGGCCAGCCCAGCTTAAGGCCCACGAGATTTTGCCGACATTAATGGGCCGACCCAGCTGTAGGCCCACAAGATTTTGAGGACCCTAGTAGGCCGGCCAATTAACTGGCTGCCATGCTTTGGGCCAAATGTCGGCCCATATTTGATCCTGTCCATTAATAGCCTGCCATGCTTCGGGCCTAATAGTGGCCCATATGAGATCCGGCCCGTTAAAATCCCACCACGTTTTGGGCCAAATTATGGCCCAGATCAGGTCCGGCCCTTTCAGAGGCTTTGGGATCAATTATGGCCCATATCAGATTCGGCCCGGCAACTGGACACTACGCTTTTGGGCCCACTTGCTAAAGGCCCACTTAGTAATTCGGCCTGATATTAGTTTTGGCCTGTTAAGGGCCCGTTTAACATTTCGGCCCTATATTAATTTGGGCCTGTTAAAAGCCCGTCATATAATTGGGCCTAACTACGGCCCTGTTTGCATCCGGCCTGCTTGCAGCCGATATCTGATTGGGCCAAACAAGGACCGAGACAATTTTGGCCTGTTAAAAGCCCGTGATTTGATTCGCACAATCATGGGCCGGGGTTCATTTCGGGCTGCTGCGTAACTAGTATGAATTAAGAGCAAAGCTACTCTATACAATAAATAAATTATGTTATAATAACTTAGAATAAACCTACACTATACAATAAAGGGTTTAAGGTATATTACATCCACTGGGCATCGAAGTTCACCACCAGTGATCATAAAGCGCAACGTAGAAGCAGATTACAAAAACTGGGCACCATTGCAGCGTAACAAAATAATACTGAACCGAGACCACTTCCAAGACAGTTCAAGAAAGGTTAGCCTTGCGGGGGAACTGTTGTGCAAGCTGCTGAGCAAGGCTGTGAGACCGGCCTAGCATGTCGGTCATAGCTTCCAGGTGTAGCTGTTTAGCGATGCGGTTCTCATTGGTGTTCTCCGCAATCTTTCTTAGAGATAGGAGTTCAAGTCGAAGTTGAGTTGCAGAACGCCTTTCTGCTAGAACTTGGGACTGAAGAAGTCGTACTGATTCAGACAACGAATTCTTTGAGCTTGTCTGACTGTTAGTGTCAAGTAACTTGAACACTACATCAAGACAAGACTTTGGGTTTGTCTCGCTATCTTCAAGATGTTTTGCCTTCTTTGCTGCAATATATGTTGAGTTTGTCTCACAGCCTTTAGCAGACTTGTGCATGCCATCAGGCATATCACCCTGAAACAAAGCAGAGAGATGACAGGTTTTCCACGTGTATAAACAAAGATGATAACTGTTCTATCAATTCTATCCAATTTGAAATTAGAAAATAAAGAGTATGTTCAAAATATCAATAGCATAATTTGGCATTGTTCATAATGCGGGGAGCTTCACCACACTACTGGATTACCATGTCAACATAACAAGCATAGATGAAGGGCTAAGAAAATCATTGTATCTATTTTGGACAATGTGCATGGCACGTTGTTCATATCATCAGCCACATCAGTAAGATAAAACAGGAGATGACAAGGTGCAAACGTGGGCTGCTTCACCACACACTAGATTATAGATCCACAAAAACAAGCAGACATATAGGGAGTATTAAGTAATGTGCATGGAATGAATAAGGAATTTGGTTTTACAAGTAAAACTTAGAACTTACGGTTCTTACGAACAAGCATTTTGGTAGAAACAGCAAACTAAACAGCTGTAAACGATAGGGAGTATGAGCAAATTAAACAGCAGTTGAGGATAAAGGCTTTAGAAGGACTGACTTACATTAACAGTTAACACCGGCTTTATAATGCCCTTCTCCATGTAAAGGGAAGGATAACTCAAGCATTTCAGCACAGAATCTTCTTCATAAGCATTGCATGTACTCTACATTTTGAAGAGAGTTATTATAGATATGATAATACTGGAAGGGTAGAGGATAATGAAGATAAGATACAGATTGATGCTACATAATCAACTACCAATCCCAGGAAGTACAAGCATTACAGGACAAAATCTACTGACAAGAGCAATGGGCTACACTTCTGCACTGGCATTTTCTGTGTATTCTACTTGTTGGTAAGATTAAATATAGATCTGATCTTTTTTAGTAAATGGTGGGCGAGGGAGATAAGATGCAGAATGCTACAAAATGAACCAATCCCTCTTCCCATAATACAAGAGTGTTTTGAACACTGGTGTACTGTACAAAACGTTCTTATATTAAGGGACGGAGGGAGTAGTTGTTAATGTAAGTACAGTGACAGACCACGTTCAGTCCTTACAAGAGGACTGCAGAGCTAAACCTCTTCAAAAGCATTAGGTTGATTCTAAATTTATGTAAGAGTCCATACGGATCTTATAATGTCCACCAAATGGACGATTACGAGGCTAACATGTGCAGTGATGCTACATAATCAAACAGCTATGAAAGTAAGTATGCTCATACAAGGCAAGAGGTACTCACAAGAGCAATGCAGTGTGTAGTATAGTTGCGAGATTCTGTGGTCCCTTGAGAACGAATGTTCTTCTGCTAACAGTTTTCATACAAGTGAGACATTAAGGCAAATGCAGAAATGTAGTTCAAATTGTGATGTGATATCATAGACAGTACCTTATGCTGCAGCCGAGACCAATGTGTAACAAGATTATTCCAGTCACCGTCGGATAAATGTAGCAGCAGAGACTTTATAGAAATTTCCTTCAGAGGCTTGCCATAGAAGTGCGCTTGCCTCGGGTAGGAATGATACTTCATCAACGAGTGCTTGAAAAGCACAACCAACCCTTGCTCATCATCGCAATCCAGTTTGCGCCTCGCCTATTTAAAAGAATGAAATCTTGTGTCTTCTGTCAGCAGAAACATATGCAGTAATGACCATGAATAACATTAGTACATTACTTACGCGTAAGTTGTGGAGGAAGACTGGAAATTGTTCTGTGTCTGCCGTATAATCCTTCCATGAAGGAAAGATGTGCACAAAGTTCCTGACAACAACATAAGCTTCGTCTTCTAAACTGGGAAGAAATGGAATAGGGGTCCTATTTGCTGCAATTGGGGATCTCTCTGGTTCGAAAAAAGATTTGGCAACAGGATTTGGTGTACTCTTTGCTGGAATGGGGGTTTTGCATCGTACAGCTGGTGCTATGTCAACTGGCATAATCATACTGTTTGCTGCAGTTGGGGTCTGCTGGGTTGGGGCATCAGAAATGACCAGTGTAGTAGGGCTAGAGTCTGCTAGAGTTGGGGTATTTTGTGGGTCAGGTGATATTGCAACTACACCTAATGGGCTATTTGATTTATCAGGTGCCACTACCTTTTCCAAATACTTTGCTTTTGCTCCTCCATGATCAGCAATCGCCCTCTTCCTTTTGAATGTCTGATACACAAGAACAACATTTGAATGGATAAATATGGTATGATGACAGATGGAATATGTACTGAAAATGGATAGGCAGGGCGTATTCACATACACGATGTGTAAACTAAGGTAATGGCAGTTCAACAAAGTAGAAGCAATGCAAAGCATCAATTGCAAGATATGTGCGAGCAATGTAACCTTGGAAAGTTAGAGCAAGTACCTTGATGGGTGAATAAGATAGGGCATCTTCTTCTGACTCCTCCACTAGGGAGCTACATTGACTTAGGTCTCCCTCTAGCTCAGAATCACTATTAGGATCATATTCTGAGCATGAATCTGTAGGTGGAGAGTGTTTGCATTGCATTGCATCCAGACTTGATTTCAGTCCCTTAATGGCAGGTTTGATAGCCATGGGATTGTTCTGCTTTATTCTTTTCATGCGCGCAAGCTCATAATCATTATGATGCTGTTCAGAATCTGAGATTCATGAAAATGTAAAAAGTAGTCAGATTATCTATGGAATGCATTGCCGTTTCAACTCGAAGAGTGTCTCCCTATAAACCCCTGCATATGCAAAGTTCACCTCCCCAACCATGCTGACCAGGCCACACACAGAGATACACACCCGAGCGGCGAACATGCATTTTCGAAACTAATTTAGGAACATTTAGCTAACCAATTAAACAACTCTGTTTTAATAATATCAGATTCGTATTTGAACAACTAAACTTATTTAGCTTGATGGGTGGAGTAGTGTTATTATGACACGAAGCACGTATTCTGATCGTATAGTGATCATAAAAGGGGGAAACTCTAAGCATATATTTTTTAGCAAAAGAGGGTTTCCCCTCTGATTTCTGTTAAAGAAACCACCACGGAACCAACATGATCAATTAAACCCTAAGCATGATCAATTAAACTGTATTATGGTTGTGCATGCCATGGCAGATTTGAAGCTGCAAACCACAGAAATGATATTTAGCACCCATTGTTTGCTTCAAACTAAGAACTAAATCCTATGAGCTGAAAAGAAAGTAGAGTAACCAAGTTAAGATATATTTTCTGGTTGAGATCAAAAAGTTGAGGAGATATGAAGTACCACATCTCTTGTGGCGCCGTGTAGGCATTGGGGGTGCGATGGCTGTTGGTGGCGTTGAAGCAGATCTGCGACGGTAGACGGGTGCATCGGGGGATAAGTCCCGTTGAAGTGGAAGAGAAGGTCGTGTGAGCGGCCCCGGCAAGGAGGACGACGGCGCCGATGAAGCGAGTGGACGCGATGCAAGGCTATTGGTCCGTCGCCGTGGATGAGAAACGTCCATCTCTAGCAGTGGACGACGCGGTCTTGGTAGGCGCTCCGACATGGTGGAGGACGGTGGCGAGGGATGTGGTGGAGGACGGCGGCGATGGATGGGGTGGCGGATGGAGGCTGGTGTGGGAATGGGGTGTTCTAGCACGGACGGTGTATGAATGGGAAAATGGAGGGAGAGGTACGGGGAACCATGTTTTTGGGACGCGCCTGTCTGAAATATGGGAAAGTTATGAACTTATCCCCCGTTTCAAATTTGGACGTCTTGTCGGTTGGGGATAGGGCGGTAATCTCGCATCTCCCAAATATTTGCCGGTAACTATTTCGGGCGAGGAGAGGGTGTTTTGCCGCCCAGGGTTGGTGCCCACCGTGTATGAACGGGGCTGACAGGTAGGGCGGTTGAGTCACGTCTGATGGAAGTTACACATCTGCCCCTATTTAAAATATTAGCCTACATCTATTTCGGACGAGGAGAGTTTGTTTTGCCACCCACTGTGTATGAATGGGGAATGGAGGGAGAAACAGAGGTCTTTCGGACGAGCTTGAATCAAATGAGTTTTGCCGCCCATGTTTGACGCCCACCGCGTCGGAATGGGCTCAGAGGCGGTCGTGTCACGTCTAATTGAAGTTACTAACCTACCCCTATTTAGAGCAGTGGAAATCGGGCCGATGGATTGTCCGTGTAATGGGTAGACAATAATTTCCATCTTCCAAACACATTGCTTCGGGCAGCGGATGTGGGACTGGACATTTTGCTGTTTCTTTCGAATTTTGGGACAATAAGCATCCACGTTTACCCTGGCAACTAAATTCGAGTCCATTTTGTATTCCTATATGAATCTTTATAAATCATTCTATGTGTTTTTATATATCTTCAAAAGGACGACAAACATGTATTCCACTGTCATATATGAATATGGTTTACAAATGCCGATACTCAAATTCAGAAACAAGAATCCAGTTTAAGGTGAGTTCGAATATTTGGAACACTTCATGTCCAACTGAAATGTCACACGCAGCATAATGTGTACTCCCATTTAGATATGTACACAAGCGATGTATCAGGATTCAAATACCGAGTCAATCAACCAAGAATGTACGGAACTAACAGACATATAAACACTCATAGAGTATATTGATCAATAATATCAACTAACATACATAAGCCAGGCCGCTGTACTTTTTTTTGGCTACAACAGCATCCTTTTTTTACCAGCATCTTGGCCCTTTCCGATGCGTGCCACTTATGATCCATCTATACTAGTATTGCTGAATGCACATTCCACCCGATTGGCATATTTGTAGGTCTGGCACAGCAATCCAAATGAAATGTCTCCGAGTCTTATCAATTAATACAGACTTGTGCTCAAATAAAATTATAAACAAAAAAACAATTATTACATGATCTCTAAAACAAATGGTTTGATGGATTACATGAATAGACAACACAAAGGTTATTCAACTATGGAAAGAACATTTCACCTATGATTTACCATGTAGGAATTTAATTACCTTTTTTCCCTGAGGACCTTAACAATCTGGTCAGTCTCAGCTTGCTTCATTTTGAAATCCAACAAATATTTAATGGTTGTCTTGAGTACTGCTTGTGATTGTGCTGTTTGCTTCCTCAACATGTCAACTTCATCTCTAAGTGCAGAAGCAGAATCTCTTTCTACCACTAGTTTAGCCTCTAGAGCATCAGCAGTTGGCAATTCCTAATGCACGATTGGGCCGGTGCCACTGCTGTGGGATGATGCATCGTCCATGGGGACCTCGCTCTTTGATCTTAGGCTAACCTGTTTTCCATTAAAGTTCCGATTGGATTCAGAAAAGTTGAAGTTAGCAAAACATCTCAACTGGGAGTTATAACAGCAAACCAGTTAAACAAACAAGGAATTAAAGAGTTTCAATTAGATGCTGAAAAGTAGTTATTAACATCATTGTAACCCGCTGTTGCAGCAGCAAAGCAGTTAAACAAACAAGTAGATATTTAAGTTAAGGCAAACAGGTAATTCTTAACAGTAAGTATCAAACACATAGATAGGCGCAGTCTATAAATATGATTAACAGGCTGTGCCATTATGTAATCAGTAGCAAACTAAATTAAGCCAAGCAACGTAATTCAACAATTTTGCAATAAGTGGCTAACTAAAATTCCAAGAAGCAGGTAACTGAACTTACGCTATTTCTTTGTACAGGCACACTGCAACTTCTTTTTCGCACACATGGTTGTACGAAGGAGTCCATGGCATCAATTGCTTGGATACGCAGTCCCAAAACTTCTTTCTTCCCACACTGCATGGGTAAGTCGAATGGTTAATCTGGTAAGTTGGTGCGTCCTTGATATGTTATATGAGGACGTGTAGTCAGACTAGTTGTAGCCAAACACATCACACTGGTTTTTACTCTATATTTCATGCGATTACTTTTGGCATATCAAGATCTAAGCAATCTAGAATAGGATGAAAACACTGGCATCCTTCACATTATTGGCGAACTAAGTTCATAGAAACAAGCAATTCAACCATTCTATGCGTAAATCAAAAGCGCCACTAGAATATTTTTCACTATGCAATCATGCACGCAAAAAGGGGCGACGCCACCATAGGGGCTGGTATGGGCAGCCGCCTCAGGTGGCTGGAAAGTGTGCACCTAGTTTGGGTCGTCCAGGTTGGCCCATGCTAGTTTTGTTCGTCCCAACACACGAGCAGGAAATGTAAAAAATGAAGAAAAATGTTTCAATTTGGATGGGCCAATAACATAAGCGCAAGGCAGTCCCTATAGCAGGCTCGCGGCCCAACCGAGCGCCTCCCATATCGACCGACAGCAGGAAAAATGCCAATTCATTCGCTCCAGCCTCCAGTATGGTTCGCTCCTAACCTAGCCACCGCTGGACAGACCGACACAGCACTTCCTCGCGCCCTCGTTGGAGGGTGGTCGCCGGGCTTCAAGCGAACGGAAGGACAAGAAGATGAAGATCCAACCCTGGGTGTAGCCTGCATGGGAGGCAGCGGCGGCAGCACGGGCATGGCATCGAGCTTGCGCAAACGGACAATCGCAGCTTGCAAGAGTAGCATGCGCAACGTGCAGATACATCACATCCCTGATTATATCTAATTCAACTCTTCAATTTCTAGCCAATAGTTAAACCTGACGGTGTTGTAAAACTGCTTGTATGTAGGGAATCTATGAGTAACTCCCCCAATCAATACTGAACTGACTGAATCTAATGTATCTAATCAAGTTTCCGGTGCAAACATACAAGCTCATGTTGTTCTTGAGCCTGAAGTGTCTAATGAACAGACTGCTAATGAAGGATTTGATGCAAACATTTTACATGCTCCTGGTGATTAACATATAGTGTCTAATGAGGGATCTGATGCAAGCATTTTGCAAGCTCATTGAAGGATTTAGTGTCTAATGATGATCTACTATGTTGAGAGAGATAGAGATTTGCAAGCATTTATGACAAGCAAATTATAGTGCATTTTCATAGCTTGAGGAAATGTCGAGGCCATCTACCAGAAAGTCCATGTATCATGACAACATAGCATAAATACTTTTCTAATCTGTTGTTTGAAACTATTGGCATACTTGTGCAGGATAGATATATTGATATGCAGTTTGCGCACTGGTTATACGTGCAATTACACTTCGATATTTTCAGCCAGAGAACAAATAATTCAAGCAGGTACAGAGCATGTTTGTAGTCCTTGTACACCATGTTGCATTTTGTGTTTTTTGGTGCTTGCATCATTTAGTGTTTATAATCTGAACTACTTTGGATCATTAGCTCATTTTCAAAGTGCATGTAGCTTCACATTTCGCAAGTTATGTTGATTTCCGGAGTGCAAGTGCCTTCGTATTTGTTTAATTAAATCTTCGCCCCTGGTAACTTGAATTCGTGGATCAACCACTGCACACAAATTATACACGAATGCCAGTACAAATTAAATGAAATGCAGGGACTTACGCTAGCTCAATGTACAGGCTCACTACAGCTCTGCTTGCGCTAGGGATGTTCCATGTACAAGTCCATGTTACCACTTGCTTGGATGTGCAAGCCTTGTGCTCCTTGCACCCCCCTCTGCATTTTTGACACGGCGAATGGTTGATCAAATAAGAGGAATCGACCTTGATGTTGTACCGGAGGACAGATACTTCGCTAAAATATGGATTTGATTGTTTCAGATGATATATCCAGAAGAAATAAGAGTTAAGGTCAGAGTTGCATAGGCGTGTAAGCTAAGAGAGCAGTGAAAGGATATCCAAACATTGCCAGAACATTGCACAAGGGAGTGATGTGTGGATACCTAGTTCGGGCCGGCGTTTGGGCATGCTCGCCTAGCTAGAGTGCGGGTCACTTCAAAGCCGTTGAGGGTGATGTGTTGGCTGGCCGTGCACGGATGCAGATCTTGAGTGGCAGCGGAGCGCTACGATGCGATGGACGAGACGGTTGGTGAAGCCCCAACGGCCTCGGGGGGCGGAGGTGCGACGATGTGCTCGGTGAAGTAGCCCCGGTGAGCTGGGAGACGGCGCCGGTGAAGCGCACCTGATGCGGTGGAACTCGGTGTCTGTGAGGCACGTCAGTTGCGGCGGCTAACGTTGTCGGTGGACCACCTGGTGCGGTGGTCGACGAGGGCGTAGATGAGGTAGTTCCGGTGCGGTAGTGAAGCGTGACCGTCGTCTTCATCGTCGTCGTTCGGCACAGAGGTGGGGAACGGTGGGGAAAGAGACGAGACGATGGGCGATTCGAGGGCTGGCGGAGAATTAGGGATTTGAGCAATCTGGGTGCGGAAGGGGACGATGGAGAAGAGAGATTTTGCAGGGCTGGAAGGGGCCGCCAGATATTTCAATCCGAACCATGCAAGCACGAACTTATATTGCCGTCATCCTTTTTTGGGGGGGGGGGGGGGGGGGGGGTGGGCTGGGTGCCACGCATCCGTCCGACACACGCGCCCACCCTGATAGGACTATGCTTCGGTGCCTTAAGGCATCTTCCTTTGTGTCCATGACATATGGGCCCAACAGGTGGCTGGCCCACATGTCAGTGACGCAAAGGCAGTTGCCTTTAAGGCACCGAAGCAGTGTCCACAACGACACGAACCTGGTTTGCCTGGTGCGCCTACATTTGAAAATGCAAACGAATCTTCTTTCCTTTGCAAACGAATCTGTATGTATTAACATGCCTGTGTTTTCCTTGCAATAATTAGTCATTTGAAACGAGGTACTCCATCCATTCACTTTTGTAAGTCGTTTCAAACAACTTAAAATGAACTGTTTTGAACATTGTCTGAAATGTCTTCAAGGTCTTATAAAAGTGAACAGAGGGAGTACTATAAATTAACTAATGAGGAGTTATTTGAAAAAAAATCAAAACGGTACCCACGCTAACGTGGATTAGAGTGTGTCTCACATAATTAGTTATTTGAATTAGAGTGTGTGTCATGTAGCGATCTCCAATTCTAACGTGGATTTCACATTTCACTGTATCCATGCTACTTTTTTAATACAAATGCATATGTGTATGATGAACACCATGGTAGTAAGAAAACTTTTGGATGGATTCAAACATATGACCTACAAAATAGCACAACAAACTGAGTCAATGTCAACTTTTCGAAACTTAGTATGGCACGAATTCAAAATAATTACCCGTATGCCTGCTCCTCGGTTCAAATCTTACAACGTACACCGAATTGAAACGTAGATATTAAGTCTCGTACTATGTACTATGCATTTCACTGTATCGGTTTCCAACACATGTTCATTCTTTCTATCCATGTTTCGATCTCTAAGTCTATCAACTACACAACACCTTTTTCCACTCTGTTACCAAATGTATTTACCTCACACACCCGCCATTGCTCCCCATGCCGAGCTCTCTCTCTCTCCACCCTCTCCCTCTCACCCTCTCGCGCTAAATACATGCATTGCCTATCTAGCCCCCCAACCTCTCGTGCATGCGCACACACGCACGTTGTATATCTAGGTCACTCCCTTGAGACTGTCTCACTCTTTCTTCCGCACGGCGGGCCACACTCGCTCAATCTCTCTCTCTTTATCCGAGTCTCGTTTAACCTCGTTTTCATTCACACACAAATGATATATCTCCCTGTTCGGGCCTCGATCGACACACTCTATACTCTCTCACGCAGATTGTCTATCTAGGTCAGTCCATCCAAGCGGCCACGCTCACTCAATATCTCTCTCTCTCTATCTCTCTCTCTCTCTGTCTCTCTCCGTATGTCTTGATTGACCTCGCTCTTTCTCGGACAAAAACGATATATCACCATGTTTGAGCCCAATTCGACCTATTCACATTGTATACTCTCTCAAGCACATCGTCTATCTAGGTCACTCTCTCCAATCCGTCTCACTCTTTCGATCGCATGGAGACCCTATGTGATCAGTTGACCTTGCTTCCTCCCACGCACAAAATATATCTACACGTCTTCACTTACTGGTGGGTTCCATGTGTGCTCTCTCTCTGTCCTCCCCTTCTGCGTATAGACGCACGGGCAAACAGGAAGAACACAGGGGGCAATGTTGCCGTTGACCATATCTGGACGCGTTCACAAGTCACGGCACCAGTTTCACGTACTAGCAGCACTAGTCAGTGTGTACGTGCAATGGACGTTAATTTGGATGTATATTTAGTGCATGCGGATATTAACTACTATGATATTATTTGCGTGTTGTCATGAAATTAACTGCACACTAAACGTGTTGAGCGCTCGACATTGAAGCAGTCTAGGTCGTTGGATGACAAGGAATACTTGTGGCTTGATGAAGTTTTATATTTATTTTTATACGGCTCTAGTAGAACTTTCAATCGATCAAACCATACATTTCATTCAGTCTGACTCCGACTTTAAATTATACGATGATCGATATAAAATAAACGGAAATGATAAACGTTCAGATTTTAAGCATGGCAATCCGAACGTTTTTCATGGGAAATTTAGATTACGCGGCGGCGGCGGCAGCGTCTCATGGTGGGAAGCGGCTCCTCTGCCGTGCTCTGTGTGTCGTCGGGCCACTGACCGACGGCGGCGGCGGCGTCTTGCACCGTTGTTGGCAAACTCCTGGATGTTGGCCTAGCTTCAAGGAAGGCCAAAATATTCTGGACTTTGGAGCGAGTCGACTGGCGGGAGGAGGCGACTGGCATTGGTGCAAGGAAGCGGTCGACGGCGGCCATCCATGCCGCTGAGGGGGGCACTGGCACCCGCGCGCAGACAGGCGCTGTTAACGGCGCGGCGGTGTCAGGACCCCGATTCCAAGTCACACCGATCTAGCATGTAACACATCATATCACTTTGCGGCCTCACGCACGGTATTACCACGGGTGCCACCTTACCTGGCCCGGGACCGTTTGCGCCTTTTGGCTCACGTATATGATAGTGTCGCTAGTATCCATATGACAGAGAACCCGGGCCGACATGGCTAGTCGTGAAACCAAAGCGGCACTAACCCATGAGGACAGGCATACATGAATCATATCGAGCATGTCGGTCATCAACGTGTGAATCCGGGCTGTAGCACTGGGCTAACAGGACTCCGGTAACCCGGGCTGTAGCAGGCTAGGCAGGACTCCGGAAGTTACCGCGTGACATTTCCCCGAAGGGACAGACATAGGAACAAAGTGAATCACATGTCGGCCAGTCAAGTGTCCTGAGCAGTAGTGCTGGGCTAGCAGGACTCCGATGATCCGGGCTATAGCGGACTACTATCGCTCAGAAGCACTAGACTACATTTCCCCATATGATAGGCTGCCAAGGATAAACAACTAGATAGTCGGATCCCACACATACCAAGCATTTCAATCATACACACAATATGCTCGATATGTGTAAATACAACATGGCATCACAACATAACTCTACAACCCAAGTATTTATTCATTAGGCTCCGAGGAGCGAGATATTACAAACATGGGTCTCATGACCCAACAATCATAACATACAGGTCAAAGCACATGCGGAAGCTTAACATGTCTGAGAATAGACATCTACAAATGAAAAAGGCTAAGAAGCCTGACTATCTACCAGATCCTGTCGGGGGCACAAGATCGTAGCTGAGGTATCAAGCTAAACATCGAAGTCCATGCGGAACTTCTAGCGAGACTGAAATCTCTCTGCAAAACATAAATTAAGCAAACGTGAGTACAAAGGTACTCAGCAAGACTTACATCAGATCTAAACTACATCAGATCTAAACGTGAGTTTAACTGCAGCAAGCCAGCTTTGACTCGGTGGCTATCTGAACTACGACTGCAAGCAACTCTTTTGAGGTGGCGCACACGAGTCCACATATTCACCATTCAATACACCACTATGGAACCGCTCTCGTCTCCCTACGAGAAGGCCATCCATAGCACTCACGCTTATCTTGCGCATTTTAGAGTATCCACTTCCTCTTGTCTATGAACTGTTATAGGTAACCCAGAAGTCCATTACTGCGGACGCGGCTATTCAAATAGATGATGTTAACCCTGCAGGGGAGTACTTCTTCACACACGCTCTCACCACTTACCGTCGTTTACACGACATGTACTCGGCAACCTTCAAGCGGAAGCCCAACGAGGGTGTCGGCCACGGCCTACCTAAACACCTAAGTCTCTAGTCCAGGTTTATCGCCTATCCAGGTTCCATCCGCAGGGAGTCCGGCCGAGGTTTCCACATATGGCCCCGAACGATGTGAACAGGGTTCCCGAGACACCAAACGGGCGCCCAGTACACCGTGCCACGGTGTATCTACCGCAACATAGCCCACCCCTAGGGTCAGCGCTACGCACGGCCGCCAACACATATCCTATAAACACCAGAAACTAGTTGCAACTCCTGGACAGAGGACAAGGGTGATCAAGAAGCCGAGAGGGTCCATTGGTTTCGGGCCCAATGCGTGGTAGTAACTGTTTCATGGATCACAAACACAGAACTCAGTTCCTAAGAACGGTTTCAATGAGACAACCCACCATGTACTCCTACATGGCCTCTCACCGCTACCTTTACCAAATCGTGTTCACACACTTAGCTCACACACAGTAGGACATGTTCACACATCTCTGTTTCATCCCCGATGAATCGGAACTGACTCAACTCTAAGCAGTAGCAGGCATGACAAACAAGCATGAATGATTAGGCACATCAGGGCTCAAACAACTCCTACTCATGCTAGTGGGTTTCATCTATTTACTGTAGCAATGACAGGTCATGCAGAGGATAAGGGGTTCAACTACCGCGGCAACTAATAGTTGAAACGTGTTGTCCTAATGCAGTAAAACATAGCAGGAGCCAGAGAGGGGGAACTGTATCAGGATGAACAAGGGGGTTTTGCTTGCCTGGCACTTCTGAAGATAATATAACTCTTCATCGGTGTCACCGATCACAGCGTCGGTACATCATCTATGGAGAGGGGACATTTACCGACAAACAAGGAAGAATACAATCAATGCAATGCAACAATATGATACATGATCATGACATGGCAATATGCTGTTGATTGAGCTAATGCAACTAACGACAAGTTAAATGGAGTTGGTTTGAACACTAGGTTCAAATTCAAATTTAAACTATGAATTCAAATAGTGCATTATCATCTTTTGGACTAAACAGTGAGGTTAAGTTGTTCAAACATGCATTAAAATGCCATAAACAGATTCTTTGAATTTTTCTGATAATTTTTCATATATAATTTATTTCATTTGGAGTACGGTTGAATTACTATGAATTTTTGAAGTTTGGGGTATTTTCTGGAATTTTCTATATAAAATTAAATCCAGAAAAAGAGTTACTGCGTCAGTCTTGCGTCAGCGTGACGTCAGCAAGTCAAAGGCATGGTCCAGGTCAAACCTGACCAGTGGGGTCCACTGGTCAGTGTCACGGGGCTAGTTAGAGTCACTGACATGTGGGGCCAGTCAAAGGCCACGTCAGCAAGGTCAAAGCTGACGCGTGGGTCCCACGGGGTTAGATTAGTTCTAACTAATTTCATTAGCTGACTAATTAAACCGGTGGGGCCCGTGTGTAAGTGGGCCAGGGGGGTTAATTAGTGGAGATGTTAGCGGCTAATGACGTTGACCGTCAGCACGCCGGAGTTTTGGCCGGCGGCGACCTCAAACCGCGGCGGCGTCCGCCGGAGTTGCGCCAGAGGCGACGGAACGACGCGTCGAGGACAACAAGAGGTAGCCCGTGTCCGCGCGCATCCAGGGGAACCAACGGAAGGGCGCGGGGTGGCCAGAGTTCGCCGGAATGGAGCTCGCGGCGGTGGCTGGAGTTCGGACGCCGATGAAAACGACGACACCGTGCACGGAAGGATCAACGGGTAGCACCTACGCGTTCTGCAGGCTCTCACAAAGCCAACGGGCATATGTACGGGGCCGATTGGCCACCGGAGCCTCGTCGGCGACGAGTTCGTGCGGCGGTGTGCTTCGGGCGTCATGGAAAGTGGTGCTACAGCGAGCGCTAGGCCGCAAGGTTAGGGGGAAACGACGGAGGAGCTCACTGGGAGGTCGAAGCGCAGCTCAGTGGGCTTGGGGATGAGCTGGAGACGGAGAATCGGGGCCAGCGATCTTCGGTGCCCGTCGGTGAAGACGACGGCGATGGCGTCACTGCAGGGCTCCCGGCGTCGCTTGGAGCGGTGAGGAGGAAGAGTAGGTCGAGGCGGAGCTTTAGGAGGCGTCGGGGAGGCGAGGCGGTGGTTGTGGCTGCGGCGAACGGCGTTGGTGGCGACGGGCGCGTTCGGACGAACGCGAGCGAGAGAGACAGAGGAGGGAGGGCGCTCGAGGGAGAGAGGAGAGGAGTGCAGGGGGGGTCCAGGGGGTGTCGTGGCGCTTGGGGTAGCCTCCAGCAGCGGCGAGCAAGCAGGAGGTGCCGGACGCGTGCTCGCGCGCGTCGGCCACGCGCTCGTCCTCCTGGCAAGGGGGGAGACGACAGGGAGGAGCCCCTGGTGGGCTGGGCCGTCTCATGGGCCGCACAGGTAAGTGGCCAGGTTGGTTTTTCTCTCTGTGTTGTTTTATTTCTATTTTTCTTTTGTTCTGTAAGTTTGTGGCATTACTAAAAATATCTAAGCACTTTCAAAAATCACCAAACTGTGCATGCCCTATGTTTAGAAAATCTCAAACATGGAACATTTTGGTTTGGGATTATTTGGGCATTTTAAATATTTTATAGGATTTAAATGCTCAAATGCAAATACTATAAGATATAATTCAGTGACCCCCAATTGACCTAGAAAAATGTGCAATATTTTTGGCAGAGGTTCAAGACCAATCCAAAGATGATGAACATTTTAGAGGGGCATTTTGGGTTCAGTGAAATGATTTTTTTATTTGGACCCTAGTTGAGTTTCATTTGTTGCTAGGGTTTATCAGCCCCCATTTCAAAATTAAAAGAAATTGAAATTGATGCATGATGCAATGCCACTAATTACAAGAAGATTTCTAGGGCTGTCACAGGCGGAGACATTCATGTGCATGGGCACCGGCACGGGCGCGCACGTCAGTGCACGCGCAGGCGCAGGCGCTGGCAGGTGCACGGGCACCAGCACGGGCGTGCGCGTCAGTGCACGCGCAGGCGCAGGCGCTGGCAGGTGCACGGGCACCGGCACGGGCGTGCGCATTAGTGCACGCGCAGGCGCATGCGCTGGCAGGTGCACGGGCGCGTGAAAGTAGGCGGGCACCTCATGGAACCTCGTGGGATCAAGCTCGGCGACAATGTGCGGCTTCCAGCCCATCAATGCCATGGGGATTGGCGCTGGTGCAGTTGGGGCGACGGGAGCCGGAACGGGAGCGGGGACAGGCGCGGCATCTTCCTGCAAGGCCAGTTCAAGCTCGTCCCAAGGCGCCTTATGTTCTTGAGACTCCAGCTGGGTGTCTTCCTCAGGAAACTGGAACACTAAGGGCAGACCATCGTGATGCGGCATGGCGTACGTTTAGGTCAGGCTAGTTGGAGGTAGACGACAGGAGAATCGAAGAGGAAGAGAGAGGATTGTAGCGATACTCCCTCCTTTCCGGTTTATAAGGCTCAATTCAAAAATCTCACCATCCAAGGTAGATGGTGAGTGGTGGAATACTTATTGTAGTTTGCAAAAGCACCCAATTAATGCTCTTGTTTTTCTCAAAAAAATATGTTTACCAATGCATTAATTGCAATGCATGCATGCATGCAATGATTACATGCATTGGTCAATTTTCTCTTAATACTTGCATGTAATGATTTAATTTACCTTGGAATCTGAACATGTGATGGGAAACAACAAAATTGAGCCTTATAAAATGGAAAAACTAATATTTAGAGATAAGCCCTATAAACCGGAAAGGAGGGAGTACTGGGTAGTCCGGGGTTGATTTTAAACTGCGGCGCTGGCGACATTAAAAGTGGGAGCAGTTGGGATGATGGCGGGCGGCGGATCCCGGTCAAAGAGCTCGCCTCCCGGTGAGCCTGCACAGCGGTCTGCTCACACGCCTCCCTGACCGCCAGTGCAGCGGTCTGCTCGCACGCCTCCCGTCGACTCACACGCTTGCTCGAACGGCACCTGCCGATTGACTCGTGGCAGCACGTAAACGCCCACAGTTTCAATAGTGAAAGCGTTCGCCTTAACGTGACACGTCTTTCTTCCAAAATACCTTGGCTCTTCATTTGTGCAACTTGTCATCAGCAGCGTGTCTCAAGTTGAAGAAAAAACTTACGAAGTAATATTTGTGCCATATCACGTGACCATGCGTAGTTTCAAGAATTTATGCTCACTTTTGGATTTTCTGAAATTTAAGATCCAGGATTCGAAACAATATCATAACCTACATCATGCAATAAATTTTCAAACCGTACATCTGTCCTGTTGTATTTCTTAAGAAAGGATTCGGTCAAACATTTTGCTTAGTTAGACTTAGACAAGTTATATATGCAGAGTAAAAGGATAATCCCTCCGTACCAGTGCATTGCCTGATATATTAACTCAAGTACTAGGCACGAACAAACGGGCTCAATTCTATGCTCATCCTGGTGTACTAGTAGTAGTAGTAGTAGTAGTAGTAGTAGTAGTAGTAGTAGTAGTAGTACTAGGCAATGCAGTTGACAGGTGACCTTGACGAGCGGCGACCGAGGGAATTGAACCGTGCTCGGCACGGTAGGTAACGTTGTCTAGTTACTAAAGCATCCCTCCGTTGTTCATCGGTACTAGTCATTATGGACCGGGGACATGAGGGGAATTTCCTAGGGCTGGAATTCTGGCCGCCAGATATTTCGACTTGAAACGCTGAGGCTCGACTGGTTGGGGTAATGGGTTTTCCCTAATGTGCGTACCACGCACGCCACCGAAGGACACGAGCCCGCTTTTTTAGGATCAACACGAGCCAAGGTCTGGCTGGTACGCCGTTGGGTCCTACCATTCGAGAATACGAAAGGAACCTTTTAAATTGCCGAACGAATCTATGTGTATTACAATACCCGTATTTTCCTTGCAAATACTAATCTCAATGTGGTAATTCATTTATGATGAGTTGTTGAATTAGAGTGAGTTTGTGATATAGTAATGTCAACGTGGATTTCACATTTCATTGTATCCCTAGTAAGTTTACCAATGCAAATTCAAATTTAAAAGATGAACAACATGGAGGTGAGAAAACTTTGTATGTATCAAGCATATGACCACACACACACACAGAGAGAGAGACACACATGCACAAACACAACAACAATCCAATAAGTATAGTGCATCTATTTTTCCAAACCATGCATGTATGACACGAATTCAAAAATACTCCTTCTATTCATAAATATTAGTCTTTTAGAGAGTTCAACAAGTGACTACATACGGAGGAAAATGAGTGAATCTAGACTCTAAAATATGTCTATATACATCCGTATGTGCCAGTACGTTTGAAGCCTCTAAAAAGACTAATGTTTGGGAATGAAGGGAGTAAAATGTAAGACATCCATGGTCCTCAGTTCAATATTTAATATGAACATGAATATTAAGTCTATTACTACAGTACATGCAAATGTTCTGTTTAGGTGGAGCCATGATTGTCGGGGGTCAACCCCTCGACCTTAGATAAAATTGTGGAGCTCTGTTTAGGGTTGTTTAGATTATATTTGTCCCCACCCTCCCAGCCACCGATTGGTTGTGCACCCCCACCCCTCCTCCCCGGGAGAATATCATGTGCCCCCATACCTTAGATGCTATATGCCGATACGAGTTGCTTGGAGCTTGTAGATCTGAGATATAGCAGCTCACATGATGTGTCTTAATATTTCTGCAGGAAACCTTGATGAGTTTGAGAATTGCACACAATTTGTATAAAAACTACTTAGATGCCCTTTGATCCCATATCCAACGACCTCGAAGCTCGTATCACCATAGCATCTAAGATGAAGGAGGACATCATATTCTCCTGTATGTAAGAATATCATGTGCTACCACACCTTAGATGCTTTGGTGATACAAGCTCTTCGGAGGCGTTGGATTTGTGACCCAACACCTCCTCGGTGGTTTGAATGGTTTTTTGCAGAAAAGCCCCAAAAGAGTTCGGCCACTGCTTACATGCACAAAGACTGCTCAGATGCCATTGGATCTCAGATCAAACGACCTCCAAGCTCGTATCACTGTAGCATCCAAGCTGCGATAGCACCTGATGTTTTCTCGCACGGCAGAGTATGAGGTGCTCCCGCACCGTAGATTCTATGGTGATACGAGTTCACTGAGATCTAACGGCGCACAATAGGAGGTTTGAATGTTTTTGCAATATACGGCTGATAGAGTTTGGGAAATGCGCAGAAAGTACAAGTACTACGCATGTGCCATCTGATCACTGATCATACGACCTAGATGCTCATATCACCATAGCGGGTAATTAAGCTATGGGGAGCACCTAATATGAGCACCGGGGAGCCATTGGATCGAAGATGCATCGGCACACACGAGGTCTGAATGTTTTATTTGCAAAAAAAAACCTTTGAGAGTTTGGAAATTGTGCATAATTACAAAGACTACTCCCAAGCCATTGGATCTCACTTCCAACGGTGTAAAAACTCGTATCACCATAGTATCTAAGCTGCGGGGTGGATGTGATATTCTATGCCGCTGTCATTTTTGTTCGTGAACATGCAAAATACGTGTAACTCGTGCCGTTACTTGTCTAACCGCGCAAAGTGTTTGTTCAAAAAAGCCATCCTACACTGAAATATTGGAACAACACACGGTGGTCCCACTTGTCATTAATCAAATTTGGACCTAAAACTAACAAATCTGAGAGACGAGATTTGAACTGGCAACCTGGACTACAAAGCGTAAGTCGATAGCCTGAAAAAACGAACGGTTGTTTGCTTTGTCCCATAACTTGATTTAATTTATACATTTCTTTCGTTGAGTAGAGTAGAGGGAGTGCCTCGTCAACACGTGCATGACCGTCGTCTCACTTACTGGTGGGTCCCAGATCTGCGATCTCAATCTCTCTTCTCTCCATCGTCTAACCTTTGCACGGGCACACACGAAGAGCGGCGCTAGCTTGCCGTGGTGTTATTACAACTAAGAAAAAGCTTGGAAAATAGAAGAATCGCCTAGAACATGAGACGTTGTGGCTGGTCGAGACGGAGCTAACCACATCTATCCTCCGTGCCACGTTTGCATGATGAAGCTTTGTGGCTAGTGGGGTGTTCTCGACCGACTGGCTGGGTCCCGAGGTCGAACCATAGGTACTACGTCTGATACAGTATGTTTTTACACGCACATTTTTCCTCCGTGCCGAGACGTGGCACACCCTACCGCGCGGTTTCGGGGTCCTCCCGGGTGGTGCACGCATATATTCTTCCTGACATGGGACGCCCTACCGCGTGTTTTCTGGGTCCTCCTTGGTCATAGCACCGAAGCAAGTAAATGAGTCGTCAAATCACGAAAGACCACCTTTCCCGCCGAGTACATCAGTGAAGCACGGTGGCTAGCTAGTTGGGCTAGTTCGACCAATTAGCTAGGCCGCCGCCACATTCGGTTTTTCACCCCTTTTTTTATCTACTTGCCGGCAGGTAAATATAAATATCCACCGCGGCGTTTCTCTGGTGTTTGGGTGCGGAAGGATTTTTATTTTTTTGATTAAAGGGAGGAGGCGCGGCAGGATTTTTAATTTTTTGATTGACGGGAGCAGGCGCGGCAGCAATTAGTCACGATGACTCCGCCTGTAAAAACCCACCGCTCCCGGATGTGAGAAGTCATCGACTGGTGTTTTACCGTGGTGAGAACCAAAAGATTCCCCACTCCCTCCGCCTTCCCGTAGATTGCATTGCCTTTCAGCCGTTTCGCCCCCTTTGCTTCCTCTCCCCATTGCTTCTACCTGGTGCCATGGCGGCGCAGCAGATCACGCAGTCCGAGGTGAGGCTCCTGACACAGGAGCTCCATGCCAAGGATGCGGAGCTCAGGGCCAAGGACGTGGAGCTCCATGAGCTCAAGGAGGAGAGAAGTGCCATGCTCCTCCGTTATGTGTGGGAGTTCACGGAGCTTCAAAAGCAGCAAGCGTCCACCACAAAGATGCTCGAGGCGTCGGCGGTGTTGCTGCAGAAAGTGGGAGATACGATAGTCCGTCAGGGGAGCCGGCTGGAGCGCGAGCGGGCCAATCGTGATGAGGTACATGATCGCCTCAGCCACTTGGTGAACCAAGTTGCCAGGCACGTGTTGCGGCTGCGCGATGCCTACCGTCGTGCCAGCGCGACGACGCCGGCCGTCGGGCTAAACCCGTTCGACCACCCGGTCGACTTCAACGAGCTACGGCTTCCTGACCTGGTCTCCTTCTTCACCTATATCTCCGAGGAGCTGAGCCGTCTCCGTGCGATGGTGGGGGCTGAGCTGGACAAGGAGGGGTTGCGGGCTGCCATCGCCGTTGCCGGGCGAATCCTTTTAGGGTTCCGTCACCGGAATCCATTCGTGCCATTGGGCGCCGTCTTTGACGAGCTGGCTCCCGTCGACCAGGAGCGGGCTCTGCGGGTGGTCGCACCCTACATCACCAATGTCGTGCACCTCGAGAAGTAGAGGGAGTTCGGTGGTGTTTAGGCGCCCTCTGCATGGGCATGTCCATGTCTCGGCGCAACATGACCGTTGGATCAAACTCAGACGGTGCAGATCAGTCACTGTAGCACAAAGCGTGTGGGTGTGTTTGGTTGCATTCTCATCTCAATATAGTTGTTTCCTATTCGTGTATTTGTTACATATAGGAGTAGTTGACATGCGCACAACATCATTTGTTATCGTCATATCTTACTACACTAGCAACAAGATTGTGTAGTACTGACGTATGCACCACTGCACATGCCTAGTAGTAGGAGCACTGTGTATGTTCAAGTGGCTGCCGTGTTTCGAACTCCTCCGTCGTAAGAGTGGAAACGCTTGCTGTAATAATTTTTTCTTTTGAAAAACAGTGGACACGCTCTACCGTGCGGATCCTCCTCCAGCCATGCACTAAATTACTCACTTTCGCCGATGTGTGGGACAGCCAGCATCAGGGTCCACCAAGCATGCACTAAATTACTCCATAGTAGAGTGACGGTAGACTACCCCGATCGAAGCGCCGCAGTAATGCCCAATGAGCCGTAAATTCACAAAACCCCCTCCTTTCCAGCAGTAAGTTGGACGGATGAAGCAACCATCATTTCACTCTTCTCTCTCAGCTTCCTCTCTACCCAACCCCGCTTCTGCCTCATCTTGTTCCTCAATTCTTCAAGAAAACCCCGACCTGCTTCTGCCATTGTTCTTCTCTCCCAAAGAAGGAAAGGTGAGCGTATCAATGGTGTTGATTCTGGCCAAAGCCCAGTCTTGCAACCCTGAGACTGATCCTATAACTCCATCTCTTTTCTTCTTTTGGGTTTGTGATTATGGTTTCTTTTCTTTTATTTCTATTTGACAGTTTCTTGATGGACACTGGAGCACCGGCCAAAGTGATGTCTATGGCTCCGGCCAAACCCATCGAGGCTCATGGTACGAAGAAGCGCAAGCACCCCACCGAGACTACCGCAGACAAGCTCAAAGCCATCGCCCTGTCCAAGCCCCCCTCTCCGGGATCCCTCATTAAGCAAGTCCAGGTAATATCTCTTCTTGACGATCTTTTGCTCGATCTTGATCATGTTTTTTCATCTAACACGCAGTACTAGCACTAGTAGTACAATTTTCTGGGTGATCTTGCATGTGATTTTTGTGTGCCAAATGACAATTCTAAATTCCTCTTTTGACCAAAACATGCGAGAGGTTGACACTGATTTTTTATAGATTACTTTCAACTACTCCCTCTGTCCCAAATTTCTTGTCTTAGATTTGTCTAGATACGGATGTATCTAATACTAAAATGTGACTTGATACATCCGTATCTAGACAAATCTAAGACAAGAAATTTTGGGACGGAGGGAGTACTTTATGAACATCAATGCTACCTTTTAAGAGGGTATATTTGCCTCAGTAACTTGTGTTATGAATTTTGCATGTAATCCCTCTGCTCTCATGCCTTTGAAGACATGTTCTAGTGTCTTTGTTCACTCATTTCTGTGCGTATATGTAGTCATTCATATATGGAGTATAATATCGAAAATCATCTTATATTTCTGAATGGAGGTAGTAATAAAATATGGTTTCTGTTTGAATTAGAACCAGGTCCGCAGTGGAGATGAAGTTCTCAAAGTCATGCCGTGTGAACTGGAAGACTTGATGATGAGTTCTACTTCTGAACTATCCAGCAGTTGTGTCCTTGTCGCCACGTGTCCTGAACTAGTGTTTTCCTGTAGCATTGTTGTCAGGCGTGTTCTCGAGGCTGTACTTGACCACAACAATTTCCTGGCTGTGCCTTCGATTACGAAGGGTGTGGTTCTTGTAAAGCTTCCCAACAAATCTGATGCGGCTTGTCTTCATCATCATGTTTATAGTGGAAAGACCACTCTGTTAGGTTCTCCAAGGTTGACAAGATGGTGATGGTGCGTGTAGACATCTCACACGAAGTCCATGGCCTAGTCAGTTATGCGGGGTTCATCCCGTAGGTCGGTGGCAAGAAATAGTCTGCAGAGTTTAGTTAGTGCAACTTTGCTTGTCTGTAGTAAGTACTATTGTTCAGTACTTGATTTGTGTTTGTGAACCCTGTATTGTTTATTAGTACTGCCGCTTTTGGTGTGTGGTCAGTCCTGAGAATGGTCTATGTTAATGTCTGTCCACTCAATTCAGTCTGTATATTTTGAAGTATCCAGATCATATTTTTTGTGAGGACGGTTTATCAATTATGGTTACACTCCAATATCTGTATGCATTGCAGGGTTTATCGCACCCACCAGGATTTCTAGTCCCATGGATGTTCAGTCCATATGATTTGTCACGACGTTTGGACTGTCCTGCTTGTCGGAGTAGGCAGGGCCCCTACATGCCACGCGTAGTCGGACAATCAATCTTCTATTTAGTACTTCAAGATAGTGATTTCCTGGTAAGGATTCACTTGTGTCACATCAAGTAAATCTTATTGATTTACTGTCTAAATCTTATTGATTTAATGTCATGTTTTCTTTCTTTTCCTGCAATTTTACGATGCAGGTTTTGCCATGTGACATTCATCACAGAATAAACCGTTTGGTTTGCTCTACAATGGCTATTTTTGCCGGTTTCACTTCTTATGTCGTGTCAGTAACGAAGGCATTGTCCATCACTTATATTACTGGAAAAAATTGGATCAGTCTATTGTCTGAGTACAAGCTGAATACCTATGATGAACTGCTGTTTGGTTTAACAAAAACGCCACAATTAGTCCTTCTCGCGTTTAAAATCAATGAAGAAAAAAACTAGATCACGGTCACGGATCCTAGTCAAGTTAGAAAGCTGATCATAGCAGACCAGACACGATCGCCGCTGTCTCGCACAGATCAAGCACCAGCAGTTGCTCTAGCACTGATAGCGGCAGTAGCTCAGTCTGATCCAGCTGAGGATTGGGCACCAACCGCGTCAGCGGATCAGTCTGATCTACCGGAGGATCGGGCATCGACACCGACACCTGCTCCGACACCGGCACTAGCTCTACAAGGAGCACCATCTCCGGCAGCAGCGGCGGCTTCGGCACCTGCACCAACACTTGCACTTGCATCCGCTCCAGCCCTTGTAGTTGCACCGGCAACAGACGGGGCTGCAGTTCGCACTTCATTTACCAAAGTCCTTACAAAAACAGACATGTCCACCTTCTTGGTAAGCATTGGCCGCCCAAGTGCTTCGTTCTTTTTTCTTTCCATGTTGTTTCACATGATTCACTGTGTTGATCTAACTGTTTGGGTATGTCTTCTTGTTTGCAAATAGAGAATTCCTAGAGGAATGAGGGAGTCGTTCAACAATCCGGGCGACCGCAGCCAAGTTTCTCTTACCATGCGCAGCCTTGGTGTGAATGAACCTGCTCAATATACCATAGGTACAAAGGATGGTCACATGATGATTGATGCTAAAGTATGGTCAAGGTTCAAATCTAAATCATATCTTGCGGTAGGGGATGATGTCAAAATCGAACTTTCTCGGCAAGGAGAGCTGGTCCAAATCAACTTTGAAATTAGCAGCACGCAACTGCCGAACTGATCTATCCTCCGAGAGATTTTGATGTAATAATCTGGCATGGTGAAACAAGTGTCCTGTTTGTATAAGTAGTATGACAGTATTATTTATCACATGGTATATCGTTGATAGAATTGCAACTCTGATTGCTGGTTAGGAACTTTCGTTCGATTTCATTCCAACAGCTGCCGTGCTTTATTCAATTTTGTGTATTTGCCTTGCGACAGCATCTAAAACCAGCGCCATACCGATCGCTCGCAATATGAAAAGCGCTGAGGTAGAACACATGGGCCCCCAAACATGCAGGGTCGGCCTGCGGCCCAAAGTCCAGAACCGTGAGCCTATCTGAGTATTACTAGCAAATGAGCCCGTGTGTTGCAACGGGTGAAAAAAAGCACTTCCTAATCTAATAACCATGAGTCTAAACTTCAGTAGGTCTATGTCCTTTCTTTCAACACATGGCATCCCATCTGTGTTTCTATTTTTCCTTTTTCCATTCTCGTCGATACTGGCCTCAGTGTTCACACCATCACAACATGCTTGAATGTTGTCAATCTTAAGAAGTCTCCCTTTCATCATAGGATGACAAATCTATTTACTTTTGTGAAGTTTTTAGATATCATTTTTTTCACCATCCTAGTTTTGCCGAAGTGTTCATTTTCAATTCAGAACGGCATCGGTAATGAAGTAAAGACTGATCATACGCTATTGATTAAGGTTTCATCACAAATATCATTTTTAAATGGTTAACAGTTAAAAATAATATCATATTCAGATTATATATTTTTTTCTAATCAAATTTCATATATAACATGTTAAATTTGGGGTTAGGGTTAAAAGTTATGAATTTTTAAAAAATCGATTAATATGTACTGCAGGTTTATTACCAAAAGTTTGAGGGCATTTTCAGAAAAATAGCATGACGGACCAAGAATACCTATTTCCTTTATTAGTAGGTATAGATATTCTCAGCTGAACCCCCATAAAAAAAAGCTGAACCCCCATAATGCCCGTGCGTTGCAGAGGGAGTATATTTCTCGGCAAGGTGAGCCTGTGATATAAAAGATTTGTATATTTCTTTACAGAGGGAGTATCTCTCTGTCAAAAGATATATTTATGTGTAACTAGTTACTCCTGTCTTTCTACTTCCTTTCGCTGATATGTGGGGCAACCGGCAACGGGGTCCACGTGCCATATGCACAAATTAGAGTGCGCAACTTCACGGTAGACACACCCCGGTCGTAGCACCGCAGTAATGCCTAATGAGCCGTCAAATCACAACACCCTCCCTTTCCAGCTTTAGCAGTAAGGTGGACGGACGAAGCGACAATATTTCACTGGGCCTGAATCCCCTTCTCCCTCGTCTGCTTGTTCAGAGAAAACCCCCTCTCGGCGCTTGCATAGGGTTTTCTCATGGAGAACCAGGTACGAATTCTTCCTCCATCCCCGATAAACCCAAGTCCCTTGGTTGCAGGTAATCCTAGGATGGCAGCCGCCACCGTTGATGCATTTTTCTTCCTACTGAATCTAGTGTGTTTCATTTGCAGTGCCCAAAGTGCGAGTACCCTACAGGTTTCTGCGCCCTCGGCAAGACGCCACACTTGTTCCTTCTCATCCTAACACAACATTTTGAAACGCGCATAGTATGTTCCTAGAATCCTCTTTTCTATCCGGGAGGGTGGGGGTTTTTTGAACATGCTCTGCCAAAACACATGTACTCAGGATGCTCGGCCTTGCCATAACTGAATACACTAGTTTAATGGTCACAGTGAAGACAAGCCTTGGATATAAGTTCCGAGTTGGGTTCATGAACCAAGAAGATTGCTGCTTTTTTTATGGCCGAACTTGGATAAACTTTCTCAAGTGTTACGGACTGAAAGTTGGCACACGAATGTTGATGGAAATAGCAGAACCTGGTCTCATCTTCACTGCGATCTTCCACCCCGACGTCGTTCCAATTGTTCATCCATGTTATTTTTGTATCTGGTTCTTGCTTGTTGCCTCGATTACTTCTTAATCCACTTATTCTGTCTAACTAATCACAATTTAACTTTAGAAGTAGCAACGAATCTCTCACGAAGATGCTACTTCTAACTAATATTTTCTTATAATTGGTGGCACGTGTAGGTTTTTTCAGAGTTAAGTAGTTTGCTCTTTTGTTACTGTGTAATAACTCGGCTGTTACTAATGGCACTGAAGTTGACTGGATCGACATCCACAAGTTCCTACACTTTATTGATCGTCTTGAGGTCCTTGTGGGCGTTTCAATGGTGGAAGGCCACATGGGATATGTGTGCCACTGCTGCAATCGTTGAACAGGCCCAACTGTGTCGAGAAACTTATGGTATGAGTTGTTTTCTGTTATATATGTTGTTCATAAACTATTGCTTATACACTGTTTTACAGCTGTGATCTTCTTGAAACAGGAACTGCCGAGTTCTATTGTTCCTATACAAATGCCTGACCATGGTCGGGTCAGACTTGCGCTTGGTCACAACATGATGTTTATGTCGACCTACTCAATTCCCCTTGGAGGTGAAAAGATACTTATTCATGGGTGGTCTCAAATAATGAAGGCCCGTCCATCTTGGAGAATAGGACAGAAGATTATGTTCATGCTTTTCCATGGCTCTAAAGAGAATATCCTGTTTATTGACCATGTTGCGAGATGAAGCCGCTTTCAGAAGGTTGTGGATGCGCGGGGTAGCGCCTAGGCCTTGTCCTGGGGCTTGGCGGCCTCACCCTTGGTTAACTGTAGGCAAAGTAGCACTGTTCGAGGCGTGCTTTGTACGGTTGAACCTGTATAAGTACACATACTGCTTTCAGCTTTGGTTGTTGAGTGCCCTTGCTGGTTTTAGTTAAGGTTGTTAAGTACTCCTACTGCTTTTATAGTCTGTCTTGTTTCTTCAGTCCTGTCTTCATCCAGCCGCCAAAACCAAACCAGCGCCAGCGGGGCCGCCTGCTTCCGCCTCCGACGGCTGGCTGCGCCTCAGCGCACGCATCGCCGCCCCACCGTCTCCTAAATCGTTAAAGTCGACGTCCTCCATGCACTTTGGTGCGCTCGCCGCGGCGCCGCCCTCTCACGTTGTCTGCATGGTCAACAAACAACAGGAATAGGCAGAAGTACGTGGAGAGGATGACATTAGGGGCCCACCACATCAGCGTATGGAAAAATAAAATGCTTCATCTGGGACCCACGATCGGATGACACCTCGGATGTAGCTACTCGAGCAGTATTTTTTTGTTTGGTATTGTCGAGACGGAGCAGGGTTTGAACTGGGCTATGGCCCGTCTAGCCGAGGCTTATATATTATCTTCACCATGTGACCAGCCCAGCTATTTTTTCTTTGTGAAAATGAGCCCAGTTTATTTTTTCTGAAGAATACCCAATCTAGGCCTACTTATTTTTCTACGCCCTGATGGGCTGCAACTCTTTGAAGACGCCTGCAAATCTTGAAAGTAATATGAAATGGGTTGTAAATATAAAAACAAATGACAAATTGGCAACTACTTTATAAATTCTGAATTTTATCACATTTTCAGATTCCTATTTCACTGGGCATTAACCTAATTTAAATATATCTTCAAAGTACTTTAAATCTGGCTGGACATTTCGGTATTAAAAATAGTTTGGAACCCACAAAAATATGCGAAATTGGCCCTGGCCAAACAAAAAAAATGACTGCAATAAATTGCATAAGAACTTTCCATGAGCTATATATAAATTATTAAAAAAAAGAGGGAGTGGTCTGACTTGTGGGCTTGTTTAGTTGACGCGTATGCAAGCATTTTTTAGTTATTATATACGTCAACAAACGATTCTAACAGACATAACCGTTGGATGTCAATCCAACGGCCGTCGTGTTTCTTCAATCTCTGATCTTCTTGCTCCAGCCACCAAAGCAGCGCCGGTGGGACCGCCTACTCCTGCCTCCCGTGGCCGGTTGTGCTGCCGCGCAGGCCTCAGCGCCCCCTACTACTCCCACCGCTGGCGAGGGCATCCCTCTACTCTCCCACACCCCCTGTTATTCTGCGGCGACGGCAGCCTCACAACGCAGCCGAACCGGTGAACGCTCGTACTCCTCTCCGTGTGGGCATCCACTGCCGCGTCTTCCCCGGATCCGTGTTGTCCCCTTCCTATGCCTTGCCGTCGTCCACCGCTGTGGTACTCTCGACGAGGCATGGTCAAAGTGGTCAACGACCGACTTCCATCAGAAGAGTACTGTACATCGAGAGGCTGACAACTGGGTCCACGGGAGCCGCAGTGCCTCCTTATTACGCGGAAAATAATTATTCCTCCACCTGACAGCGGGGACCCACCGGACGAGCCACCAGTATTTTGCGAAAAAATTCGTTTCCCCCTAACTGCTGGGACCCACCGGATGGGCCAGCGTATTTCGCGAAAAAAACGTTCCCCCGCTATCAGCTCGGACCCACCAGAAGTGCCTCCTTATTATGCACAAAAAAATGAATACTCCCCCGGCTAGCTGGGGCCCACATTGGTGGGAGGCTGACTTGTGGGCCTACTAAGTTGACAGGGACGAAGGGCTTTGTCAACTTAGTCAATATGAACGATTCTAGCTCCAGTGACCGTACGATGTCCATCCAACGGCCGTAGTGCTTCTTCAACCTCTGGTCTTCTTGCTCCAGCCGCCCAAAGCAGCGCCGGTCGTGCCGCATGCTCCTGCCTCCCGTGGTCGGCTGTGCTGCCGCGGAGGCCTCACCGCCCCCTACTATTCCCACCGCTGGCCAGGCCCTACGGCGACGACAGCCTCACACCGCAGCCGAACCAGTGAACCCTCGTACTCCTCTCAGCACGCGCGCGGGCTTCCACTGCCGCTCTTCCCCGGCTCCCCGTCGTCCCCTTCCTAGGCCTCGTCGTCGTCCACCGCCCTGGTGCTCTCGGCGCGGCGTGGTCAACGTGGTCAAGGAACGACTTCCATCGGACGTGGACTGTACGTGGAGAGGCTGACAGCTGGGTCCACGGCGGCAGCAAGGAAGTGCCTCCTTATTACGCGGAAAATAATGATTCCTCCACCTGACAGCAGGGACCCACCGGACGGGCCACAGTATTTCGCGAAAAAAATGTTCCCCCCTGACTGCTGGGACCCACCAGCTACACCTTCGCACGCAAGGAAGTGCGTCCGGGCAAAAAAAAAAGAAAACCAAAACGTTTCGCCCCCTTGACTACTGGGACCCACCGGCCCCTCGACTGCTGGGACCACCAGCTACATCCTCGCACGCAAGGAAGTGCGTCCGGGCAAAAAAAAACGATTCGCCCCCTGACTGCTGGGACCCACCAGCTACATCTTCGCAGGCAAGGAAGTGCCTGACAGTCGGGACCCACCTGGTCGAAGCATACATAGTGTTGTCATTCTGGTCGCGAACGTGTACGTACATATTGGTCGATGTAGAGACGCGCACGTGCCGTAGTAGAGGCGCGCACGTGTCGTAGTAGAGGCGCGCACGTAGCACGTACACGTACGTATAGCGGCCAGGGTGCAAGAAAGAAAATACGGCCACGTATGTGTACATACGAGCGGGGTCTCGAACGCCTACTCGCGCATACGTACGGTGAGGGCTCGTGTACATGGCTGGGTCGGAACGGAGAAACAGTGTCGTCGTCGTGTTCATGGGGAGGCAACGAAATGCATCGTGTTCATTGGGAGGCAACGCGGCTGGGTCGGAATGGAATGCGTGGTCGTGTTCATGGGGAGGGCTTGGACGAAAGAGGCGATGGAAACGAGGCCTGGCGTACTGCACAACGAAGGAAACAGCCTTTTGTTCGATCGGCCACGTTCGAAACGGGATCCTGTTCATCGGGAGGGGTCTGGCGTACCGCACAACGGAGGAAACGGACCTCCTATGGTCGAAACGGGGGTCCTGTTGATCGGGAGGGGTGTGGCGTACCGCAAAACGGAGGAAACGGACCTCCTACGGTCGAAACGGGGGTCCTGTTGATCGGGAGGGGTGTGGCGTACCGCAAAACAGAGGAAACGGACTTGTGTTGGAGCGCAACGGTCGAAACGGGGGTCCTGTTCATCGGGAGGGGTGTGGCTTACCGCAAAACGGGACTCCATATGATAATGTTCATCTCCACCGTCAACCCCCTCTAGCCTCCACGAGCTACTGTTCATCCACCGTCGACCTCCTCCAGCCTCCACGGGCTCCTGTTCATCCAGCCTCCACCGTGCGCTACTCCACCGGCTACTGTTCAACCACCCCTCCACCGTCTATTGTTCATCCAGCCCTCCACACCATGGGGTCCTGTTCAACCACCCCTCCACGGGCACCCCTCCACCGTCTACTGTTCATCCTGCCCTCCATACCACGGGGTCCTGTGCATCCACCCCTCCACGGGCATCCCTCCATCGTCTACTGTTCATCCAGCCCTCCACCACACCACGGGGTCCTGTTCATCAAACCCCCCCTGCAACGCTCACTGTTCATCCAGAGGCATCATCGATCGGCTTCAGTGAGCAGCAGTAGTCAAGGAATCGCTCGATCGGGTTCAGTTAACAGCCATCGATCAATCGCTCGGGTTCAGTTAGAGCCCAACGCCTCGCTCGGGTTCAGTTAGAGCCAACGCCTCGCACACACGCGCGTACATGTACGAGAGAAACGCGCATCGCTCGGCCCCTGACCTCCCACCGTAACCGGGAACTCCCCGAAATTTTCCTCCCCCTCGCTTCTACCATGGTTTTTTCCGTCATGGACGGCCCAAAGAATGTCATGCAGCTGCGTCTCCGGCCCGCCCAGGACGAAAAGCCCATTTTCTATCATGATTTTTTGTCATAGAAGTAGGAGGCCACCACATCTATGATGATACCGGGTTTTGTCACAATTATCGTCATAGAAGTGTCATATGTATGACTAAATTTTTTTTTCGTTCGGCCCACAATGTCACGGATGTGTCTTTTTTTGTAGTGATTAGAGAGGCTGGCAATGGTGGAAGGGTGAGAGTGCGTATAATCCATGGACTCATCATTAGTCATAAAGAACTCACATACTTATTGCAAAAATCTATTAGTTATCGAAACGAAGTACTACGCGCATGCTCCTAGGGGGATAGATTGGTAGGAAAAGACCATCGCTCGTCCCCGACCGCCACTCATAAGGAAGACAATCAATAAATAAATCTTGCTCCGACTTCATCACATAATGGTTCACCATACATGCATGCTACGAGAATCACAAACTTTAGAACAAGTATTTCTCAAATTCACAACTACTCAACTAGCATGACTCTAATATCACCATCTTCATATCTCAAAACAATTATCAAGTATCAAACTTCTCATAGTATTCGATGCACTTTATATGATACTTTTTATTATACCTATCTTGGATGTTCATCATATTAGGACTAATTTTATAGCCAAAGCAAACTACCATGCTGTTCTATAAGACTCTCAAAATAATATAAATGAAGCATGAGAGATCAATTATTTCTATAAAATAAAACCACCACCGTGCTCTAAATAGATATAAGCGAAGCACTAGAGCAAAATAATTTAGCTCAAAAGATATAAGTGAAGCACATAGAGTATTCTAATAAATTCTGATTCATGTGTGTCTCTCCAAAAGGT